>NW_008474868.1:0-1306 GCF_000622305.1 Nannospalax galili | reverse complement strand
ACCAAGGCCATCCTCACGCTAGAGTCCCAAGGGCAACATGGACAGTCCCAGCTTCCATCCCAGCAGCAGCATCTGTGGTGGGCTGAATGCCTGCAGCAGGGACCCCTGGCCCCCCTTTTTTAGAAGGTGAATGGGGCCTAAGTTTAGCTTCCTACCGGAAAGGATAAAGAATTCGATGGAGAAAGGTCATGGGCCAAACAAATATAGTCTGTGGCTATAGCTGGGGTGCCCCAAGGTGACCTCTTTTAGCCACCAGCAACAGGGTGAGCCCCAAGAGGTGGGGCTGACTTGAATAGCAGGGAGAATGAGAACCACCGAGAAGCTAGATGCCAGGGCTCATGCAAAACTGATGGACAGACAGCCATGCCCAGGTGTTCTGCTGACATTTTCATTTCATTTTACTTACTATTTATTTATTATTTATTTAATTTTGTTAACATCTTTCAATGCCAAAACATGCATGAATAATTGATCATGTTCCTTAGACACCACTCTGAAAACTGCTTAACACCAGCAGAGATCTGAGGAAGAATATTTGGATGGAAGAATCTCATAGCCAACCAGATTCCTGCTCTCAAGGAAAAACCACAGAAAGTCACTCTCAAGTGTGGCCCCCAAAAAATATACTTCTGAGAGTTAACAAGGGAACAGAGAATGAAGACTTCAATGTGGGGCACCTTGAGCTTCAGCAGCAGGACACCATGGAAGGGGACTTCAGTCTGAATGAATAGTTACAAATAATTGATCTTTTTCTAAAATTTTATTTATTTTAATTTTTATTTTATATGTATGAGTGTTTTGCCTGCATGTGTGTAAGTGCACTCTTGCATGCAATGCCTGTGGAGGCCAGAAGAGGGCGTTGGATTCTCTGGAATTGGAGTTACAGACAGTTGTCAGCCAGGAGAGGGGTAGGTTCTCTCCTTCCACCATGTGTGTCCTGGGAATTGAACTCAGGTCATCAGGCTTGGTGGCAAGTGCTTTTACCTGCTGAGCCATCTCACTGACCAAAGTGCAAGGTTTTTTTTAAGAACTTTAAAGTAACCACTGACTATTGAAAATGGGGTGTCTGTGAAAGTCAAGAAGAGGATCAGCAGGAGTAGGGGTGATGGCAGGTGAATATGATCAAAATACAGTATATGCATCTATGAAATCATAACAAAATCTATTATTATATATAATTGATATACGCTAAAATTCTGGTTAAGAATAGGTTGTCTATCTTGAAAAATCACTTTAGAAGATAAAAAGAAACAAAAACAGATTCTCAGGGCTGGAGAGATGGCTCAGCGGTTAAGAACACTGGCTG
>NW_008474867.1:0-1307 GCF_000622305.1 Nannospalax galili | reverse complement strand
CTATCCAACTTACTGTTAGCTAAACTTGATAATATTTAATGTTACTTCCTTCGCTATTTCAAAATCACCACAAGGGAAATAATTTTATCAACATCGTTCAGTAGTTATTCTTGCTTCTTGGAATAGTACCTGGTACACTATAGACTTAGATAAATGTTATTTAAAAGAGTCCGTGGTCATGCACCAACCCTGTCTTACGTTCTTCCTGTCCCCTTTTTCACGATGGTCCCCAAGCCACTGGTGGATGAGATTTACTATAAGAGTACTACCCAAGGACGCTCACTCTGCAGTCTCTTACTCTATACACCTTGGCAAGCTGTGGTCTTCTGTGTGCATCACACTGTTGTATGAGGAAGCTTCCCTGGTGAGAGCTGAGGGATGCATTGGTATTCTCTCTACCCATGTTCTGCTATGTTCTATGAGCCTTCGGGGTAGTGGTTCCACTGTAGATATGTCACTTAGGGCTGGGCATTTTTCAGACACATAGTATCTGTGTGTGACCATTTGTGGAACTCTTTAATAATTTCCATCTATTGCAAAAAGAAGCTTCTTTAGTGAGAGGTATACGGTCAACTTGTGTATAAGAGACTGGTGCTAAAATCCCCAAATGAAGGTGGACATGTGTTGCTTGTTTTTCTGAATCTGTGTTACTTCGCTTAGAATAACACCTATTTCTGTCCAATTACCTGCAAATTTCATGATTTAGTCTTGCCTTACTGCTGAGTAGAACTCCGTTGTGTAAATGTACTATATTTTCGTTATTCATTCAACAGTCGAACATTATTGTGAAAAGAACAGCAATGAACATGAATGTACAGGTATCACTACAGTAGGATCAGTCTTTTGGGTATATGCCATGGAGTGATATACCTGGATCATATAGTAGATTTATTTTTAGTTGTCTTAAGAGTTCTCCACACTGCTTTCCATATGGTTGCAGGAGTTTGCATTCCCATCAGCAGTGAGTGCTCCCCTTTCTCCACATCCCCAACAGCATTTCACGACTTTTGTTTCCTTAATCTTAGCCAGTCTTACTGGGGTAAGATGAAATATTAAAGTGGTTTTGATTTGCATTTCTGTAATCACTAAGAATTTTGAACACTTTTAAAGGTGTTTCTTAGCCATTTTAATTTCTTTATTTGGGAACTCCTGTTCAGGTGTTATGCCATCTTTTTTGGGGTCACTTATTTTTTTGTTTCTTGTTTTTTGAGTTCTTTGTATATTCTGAATATTAATCCTCTGTTGGATATACAGCAGGTGAAAATTTTCTCCCACTCAATGGGTTTCCTCTTCACTTATTTGGTTGT
>NW_008474866.1:0-1307 GCF_000622305.1 Nannospalax galili | reverse complement strand
CCCCTGCTTTTCCAGTAAAGAAAACCAAAGCACAAGCCTATGGAGTCTGTAGTTCTTTGTGAGTCCAGAGCCTTGCATATAGCAGGCAACGGGGCTGTGGCACTCATAATACATACCTGCTTAGACTGCATTACTACAGAGAATAACATTGATTTGCAAATGGATCATCCAAAGGTGGGAAGTTCCTATCTTTGATAGGTTTCCAGAAATCTGAAAATCAGTGTGGAATCTCCATCAGTGGCTAGGACACTTCTTTTCACTGTGCATTGCAGGAAGAAATAAACCAGAAAAGAAATATACCAGCTCTTGAAAGACTGGTAGGCAAGAATGTACAAGATTCATTTTTAAAAAGTAACCATGGAGCCAGTCAGTGGGTCAAGTGTGCCCTCAGTCATGTTAATATGTTTGTAAAGCTTACTCACGTGTTCATTACTGATGACCCCTAGTGATGCTGGAGCTCAAAGAAGGAAGCGAGATTTATAATCTACCATGTACCATGTACTATGTACCATGCCACATCTATGGAAAAGGAAATGGAGAATTTGTTAATTTTCATAAACTTTGGCTAATTCTTCCTTGAAAGTGAGGGTTGGAGGAAGCAAGGGAGCTGGTGGAATTGCTCTTAGGTGGTTACTGTGCAGCTTGGGTTACAGGGAGACAAACTAAAATCTTCTCTAATTTTTCACTGAGCCTGAGGATGTAATTGAGGATAATCATGAGCAGAATTGGTTCTGTGAATTTGAATACTGTTATAAAACAGTGAATTTGATATACTCAAGAGATTTTAAGAGCTGGATCCTCACATAAGCTGGAAGCTAGTGTTTTCCAGATCCATCAAATCATTCTGACAGTCCACAGTATCTATTCTCATAGGATACTAGAGAGGGGAGGGGATACCCTAGATCCAGAAAGGAGGTTGAATGTAAAATGCAGCAGAATAAAGAACGCTGTGGAATGAGCTCACGGACAGCATGCTGTTTCTGATACAAGAATGAACTAGAATTGTGGTTCTTATTTTCTTTACAAAACAGTTATTACTTTTAATTTGTTCTGTGTTTAACAGAGAAAATCACTTTTTCGATATTCATTTAACCAAATAATTTCAATATTCAGTCATCACAGTTTTATTAATATATTAGTACACTGAAGTGAATTGATCAATGAAAGGGCAGACTGTGGCAAACAGCCCTTTCCTAAAGTGGCCACAGCAATATTTAGGGCCACATGTTCTTATAGAAGCTTTTCCTTGGCTCTTAGGAGCAACAATCTATTTTCCTTTGAGTTTGGGTAGGTTTAAGACTCAGAGC
>NW_008474865.1:0-1307 GCF_000622305.1 Nannospalax galili | reverse complement strand
GTTTCTCTTTGAGTCTAGTAACTACTGAGCATTCATAATATATAAGTATGGGTAGTGTGGTGGGTAACTTTCCTTGATAGGGTATTTAGCACTGGGGAAGGAACCATAGATATTTTACTATTTGAGGAAAATTATAAACATTGCTAGGTAAACTTCGTTTTTATGTGTTTGTTTAGGGAACAGCAGAAACCCATGAGCTGGCAGAAGGCAGTGCCGCCGATGTTCTGCACTCTCGGATTAGTGGCGAGATCATGGAGTTGGTCCTAGTGAGATACCTGGGTAGGAACTGGAATGGACACTTCCGCATATGTGATACACTTCCTGAATTCTTCCTTGTGTGCTTTTCCTCGGACACCATAGAAGCCATGACAGTTGACCTGTCAGTACATGTCAGGCGGATTGGTAGCCAAATGGAGCTGTCTGTCTTTAGTCCCTATTGGTTAATCAACAAAACTTCCCGGGTTCTCCAGTATCGCTCAGAAGAGACTCATGTGAAACATCCAGCTGATTTCAGGGACATCATTTTATTCTCTTTCAAGAAGAAGAACATTTTTAGTAAAAATAAGGTATGCTTTGGTTCATATAGCAAGTTAAAGTAGCTAAGTTACTCATCTAGAAACCTCAGAATCATGAACCTTGCTTGTCTGTCTGTGCAGTGCCCTTGGTATAAATTAAGTTCAATGAGACTTTGAAGAGTGTAGACTCACTGCAATTGGACTTCAGGAACTCATAGAGGCGGGGCTCCCTATTTTCTAGGGACTATAGAACTGCCTCTGCTTTTGGGATCCTGTCAGAATAGCTTTATTTTATTTACTTTATTAGTGATGGTGTGCCATTTGTAAGCATACAGCAGTTGAATTTGGCTTATATTAGTTGTGCCTTCCTGTACTTCCTGAAGCATTAAGCCAGTCTCTGGGAGAGAAGCCCAAAGCCTAAACCTGGTCTCTGTGCTCTGGTCCCTTCTTTCTTTTCAGACTCAAGCCTGCATTCCAACTCACTGCCCATGTTCCCAAGTGCTCACCTCTAGGCTTTTGTATGTGCTATGCCCTCTGTCCAGGTTGCCATTTCCTCCATTCTACCTGTTTCCATCATATTATCTGGTACTGCTATTTGTCCTTTGACATTCTGCTCAGTCCTGGTATGTGTGAAGATTTTTTTTCCTTCATTTTTTTAATTGAGCTTTTTAAAATTTCATACGTTTCCCACTCAAATCCAGACCCCCTTCCCATCCATTCCTCCCCCATCCCCCCACAGACCCCTATGCACTCTGCCATACATGCTGCATCCTATTCATTCAGGTGTTTGTA
>NW_008474864.1:0-1300 GCF_000622305.1 Nannospalax galili | reverse complement strand
GAGTGCTGGGATTAAAGACATGTGCCACCACACCTGGCTTCCTACTAACATGTTGAAGATTTCTTTTCTGTTCCTCTGCTGCTACCACTCTGCTCTCCTCCCCATCTCCTTCCTCTCCTTCCTGCCAACTTCCTTCTTCCTAGCAACATGACAGTGGGTGTGAGGGAGTATCTCACCATGGGTTCGATGTGCTTTTCCATAATGGTTACTGATGCTGAAAATCTTTTGGGTCATGCTTTTTATTTATTTTTGACCAGTTCTATCAAGCTCTGTTTAGTTGGAGTATTTAATCCACTTATATGCAATGTAATTGTGCTTAATGTCTGCCAGTTGGCTATTTAATGTCACACACATCTTTCTTGTTCCTCTATCACCTCATTGATGTTTCCATCTTGTTAAATAGACATTTTCTAGCATATCACTTTAATTGCCTTGTTTCTTTTACTACATTTTTGTTGTTTTTCTAGTGGTCATTTTCCCTGGGGATTACAGTTAATAGCTTGATTTAAAAAATGTACTTTGGATTATTTACTTCCAATAGTATAGAAATAGTTTGCTCCAACGCAGTTAGGTTCTCCATGTCCTTCTTTGTATTAACATTGCTATAAAACTGATGTTTATTTAAGCCCATTATTTATTTACTTAAGCCCATCGACAGAGTTGTCACTGATGTGAGGTCTTGTCCCTTCCCTCCACTCCCCACCCCTTCTCTTTTCTTGCCTTCCTTTCCAGACAGGATCTTGCTATATAACCCAGGCTGGCCTCCAACTCAAGATCCTCCTACCTCAGCCTCCTGGGTGCTGGGATTACAGGTGTATGTCACTATACCCACTGAAGTTATAGTACTTTCTGTGTGGGCATGTTCGTGCATGGTGCTTATGTGGCGTCAGAGGACACTGTTGGGTGCCAGTCCTTAGGTGCCTTCCACCTTTTGTTTGAGACAGATTCTCTCATTGGTTTGGAATTTTGCCATCAGGCCAGGCTAGCTGAGTCACAAGATTATACGGATCTGCCCGTTTCCACCTCTCATCTCTCCATCTCTGGGGTTATAGGTGCATGCTGTCGAGCCCAGCTTTTTACATGGATCTGGGGATATGAACGCTGGTCCCCATATTTATGACTAAGCCATTGACCTTGGTGCCCTTTAATTATTTAGATGTAGTTTCCTTTAGTTCTTTGAATATACTTCTAATACCAGTATGATGTTTTTGTCTAGTAGGTCCATTTTGGGTTTCTTGGGGACAGTTACAATTGACTACTCCCCTCTCACTGTTGTGTGTGTGTGTGTGTGTGTGTGTGT
>NW_008474863.1:0-1306 GCF_000622305.1 Nannospalax galili | reverse complement strand
TGTATTTCTATGTTAATGGTTATTTTCCGAATTCTCTTGTATCCCCTCATCATATGCTAAAAGTCTGTGGTGTTACTATATTTGACGATAGTCGCTTTTTAGTTTTTAAATATTTATTTATTTTTACTTTATATGTATGAGTATTTTGACTGTATGCATGCATGTGCACTGTTTGTGTGCAGGGCCCACAGAGGACAGAAGAGGGCATCAGATCCCCTAGAACTGGAGTTACAGAAGGATGTTAACTGCATGTCGGTGCTGGGAACCAAACCCAGTGCTCTTAACCACTGAGCCATCTCTCCAGTTTATTTGGAGAAAAGCTCTTAAAGAGATAAATCAAATTACAATGATTTCATTGTGGTGAACCTTACTGCAATCTGACTGCTATCTTTATAAGAAGAGAAAATTTAGAAGAAATCACATACAAAAGATCACAGATCCATTCACAGAAATGTTTTCTAGACACCTGTCCAAAATCCATAGAGACAGTAAATTCATGTTTGTGAGGGGTAGAGTAAAAGGGCAGGGCAATGGCTGCTGATGGGTGTGATATGATAGAAATAAGCTGGAATTAGATGATGGTTTTGGTTATATCACCTTAGAACACATTACAAACCTCACCAAGTTGTGTGTTAAGACAGTGACTCTTTTTTGTTTGCTTGTTTGAGAGGAGGCTGCTAGGGAGAGATACTGTCTCAAAGAAAACTTTACTGAGAATAGTTTACACAGAGTTAATGCAGAATTAATTTGAATAAACATTCAATGACAGTGGGTTTAAAATCGCAAGACCATCTCCACAGTCTGATTTTAAAATACTTATACCATTCCCAAAGGTTCCTGGAGACCATTTTTGCAATTCTTTGTCTCTTCTCAAGCCCCAGGAAATTGCTAATCTATTTTCTGGCTTTTAATCAACTCTTTAATTGAATTTTTGTAAATTTCATACAATATATTTTGATCATAATTTTGATGCTATTCAGATCACTTTCCATATCTGCAACCCCCTTACTAACCTCCACCAAATTTCTGTGCTCTAACATACGTATACATATGGGTTTGGGTCCCCAAATGCCCCTGTCAACCTACTAAGAATCTTACCCTTAAATGTGTCTAAATCTTCCCTTCCCAGCACCCATCAGAAGCCATGTGAATTAGATCTAAAAAAAATTCATAGAGATGAAAATAAAAAAGAAATCTGGAAAAAGGGAAAGCAGAATGAATGCAAGATGAGAAAAGAAACACAGGGTGAGCCACAGGATTGACTTCTGGCAGAAGTCGAACCTCTGTGACTCAGGGCACACTAGCT
>NW_008474862.1:0-1307 GCF_000622305.1 Nannospalax galili | reverse complement strand
ACTTCCTGACCCAGATCCTGGCTGGCAGAGGAACGGAGCCAGGTTTACAAGCCCTGCTTTTCCTGCTTCCCCACCGCCTGATTTGTCCCAAAAAACTTCCCACCTTCAGCACCCTGAAGTCCCCGTATATAAGCCCCAGCTCACAATCCTTGGGCGTACATTTTCCCTTCCCCAAAGGGAACGTGTCCCGTGCAAAATAAAGCTCCATCCTGCTGAGTTCCGTCTGTGTCCTGGTGCCTCAGCCTCCATTCGCTCGTTCTCCACCAACTTTTTACTTATCAAGTCCTATTTATCAAAATGAACTGGGCATCAGGCCCCACCTGTTGCTGTGCCCAAGCTTCTCAGTAATACCTGTCTTTCCTGTTATCCTCAGGCTCTGACAGTCATGGGGAGTTCAACTGCCAATAACCAAGTGTCCCTAGTGACACATATGAGCCAGTCTACCAGACTGATTTCCCTCAAATTGCCTCAGATCACGCAGTGCGTGTCTCAAGGAAGTCGGACTGGTAATATTAGGGTCTTCTCTCCCAAGGTACTCGGAAGATCTAATCTGTCCTTGTGTCCCAGAGCCTCACAAGCCAGACTGTAACAGGGTCATTTCTTAGTCTTCGGAAAATCAAACAGCTTAAGGCAAAGTACTTCCTGGTCATCACTGTTTCCTGTATTGGGTCATTAATCATGTCTGCATGCAGAATCTGTGTTATTCCTTCCTCTGTGCTAAAGATTAGACCAGGGGACATCTTTTATGAGTTCTATCTCATTCTTTATCTCTGCAGACCATTCCCATGGGTTTTAAGTGGTTTTAGATTCCAGGAGCTCTTTAATGCAGATCTGGTTTCCACTTTTCCCTCTCAGCCCCTGGCTGTAAGAAGCAGCAAGCGGGTCCTTCTGTCTAATCTTCTTTTATCCAATTAACCACTGTATCCGTTGCTGGCATGGAAAGAGTATTTGCAAGTCCATTTTCTGTTGTAATGCCTCCCTTACATAGTCAAGGTCTTCCTGGGAAAAGAGCTCAGTGTCTCCCCATCCCTCAGCCGACAGGCTGCAACCTCTTCTTCACTTGTAGAATTGCTGTGTTTAACATGCAGGATGAAAAGCCAAAGTTCTCATCCTGAGAAGAGCTAGCAAAGGCTTCCGTGCTACACCTACCCAAGGTACACATGGAAGGACAAAATTCTGCCATCTGGAGCAGGTGGGGATCTCCCATCCGCACAAAAAGAAAATTCTGGGATTCTTTTACTTTTTAAGTGGGGGGTTCAATATTATGTTTTCCTTAATCTGAATTTATAAAACACTCTATGACACAA
>NW_008474861.1:0-1307 GCF_000622305.1 Nannospalax galili | reverse complement strand
TCTCTCTCTCTCTCTGTCTCTCTCTGTCTCTCTCTCTTTCTTTCAGACTGATGATGGCAGACAAGAGTACTATGTCCTCTATTTAAGGACTCTGGAGCATTAGCAATAGAGAACATACATGCATCCTTTGGGAGTCACGAGTCTTTTAAGTGAAGTGATAACCCCCCTGTCTCAAATCATCTTAGCCGTCTACTTTATAGCTTAGAAGCACCTGGGTTAGAAAAAATGATAGAAAGCTGCTTAATCTTTGAAGAATCAATACCAGGTAGTGAGTTCCACTATTAAAAGATATTAGCTATAACAAATGGCTGTTTCTGAAGCTGTATCGTGTTCTCTGCCATCCCTTAAGAGAGCAGTAGCTCTTTTAGAAGACAAGTGGAAAAATGTCTCAATCCTTCTGTTGAAAGTACTTTGTGTCTAGTACAAATATTCTTAGTGATGGGGGATTTGGCTAAACTCTGAGTTTTTATTGAATATCTGCAAATGTTTTTACTGCCCATGATTCAACTTGATGCTAGAAATGTAAACGTTGTTTGGAGAGACCACTGCAGAAGATAATATTTCCTCCACTGTGTTTTATCTAATGGATGTCTTTCCATATATATTAAGATTAAGGATATCTAATAGTATATTTTATTTTAATCATAATAGACATTATTAAACTCAATACACTCTCAAGTTCAAAACATTCTAGCAGCCCCATGTTAACACATAGTGGGATTTATGAATGAGTAGCCCCAGGTTAACACATAGTGAGATTTATGAATCAGTTAAACTCAGAGGTCAGAATAGAATAGGTAGAGAGATTAATAAAGGAAATTAGAGAAACCAATTGAAATAAAGAGGTATACTGTTCCAGAATGATGACTGACTATAAAATCTTGGGCTTCAAGAAACACCAGAGCACATCTAACCAGTGCTTTTGGAACAGAAAGATGCACGAAAATGTCCTGAACAGCTGACATAAAATGTAAATGCTCCCAACTTACCACAGGCATCTGATTTGAGACACATCTGGATAAGACCCAGGATTCCTAATGGTTTTAGTCATATCTCAAGGATTCTAGTAAAGACTGTATGAAGCCTATATTCTAAGAAGCACTGTTTTGGGACAACACACACATACACACATATACATACACACATGCTCACACATAAGCACATGCATACATATACACTCACACAGGAACATATACACATATACACACACAGGCACATGTCCACACACATGCCCACAGGCACATGCATACCATATACACACATACATATAGGCACATGCACACATATAAATATACACATATACTCTG
>NW_008474860.1:0-1307 GCF_000622305.1 Nannospalax galili | reverse complement strand
CATTGCACGACACGGGTGCACTTACCACATGCAGGCAATACATGCATACACGTAAAATAAAAATAAATATATTTTAAAAATGACGTCTTCTGTGTGTGAATAGCCCACTGGCCTGCACATGTATACATAGTGTACTTCTCTTCATAATTAGACATGAATAAAAAGATTAAAATAGGAGGCAATTAGCTGACAGAGAGTGACGTCATCTAAAGTGTTTCCAGTTGGCGACCATGGATAAGATTGGTACAAGGACCCATCACACAAGAATGGCTTATTCCTCACAAGTAGACTGGGATGCTCAACTGTCTTCACACCCACTTTCTACATGAGGACACTGAGACTCAGAAGACTCAGAAGGCCTACGTGCCCTGAGGGTGACATGAGGGTGACAGGAGAGCTGGGATCTAGAGCCCTGAGCCTGCTCCATAGTTTGAAGTTTCTTCTCCTCCACAGAGGACTTTTGCCTCCCCTGGGGTGGGTGGGGGAGGGCCTCAGAGAGGCTTCTATGCTGAGCCTAGCACGGCAGAGCCTTGGAGTGGGGCCAAGGTCTGCCTTTGACAAAGCCCACTGCCACGAGTGTCTGTGGGATAGGCACCTCCCACTGAAACAGCAGTGGAGAAACATAGGTGAGTCTTCGCCCACGTGGAAAGTAGTCTAGGTACTCTGGACAGATACGAGAAGGTATTAATCATAATGCTAAGGAGGTTTAGACTGTGGCTAAAGAAAGGTCACTTTGGACACCTGGTTCCCAGCTGGTGGCACCGTTCTAGGAGACTATGAGGACTGACTAGTGAAGGTAAGTCACGTGGGGCAAGCTTTGGAGGGCTATAGCTTGGCCCTGCTTCGGGTCCTGCCAGGGTGTGAACGAGCTGGGCTACATGGACTTCCCCAGCCACCACGCCTTCCCGGCCATGACAGACTGAGGCCCTCTGATGTGGACAGCCATAGTAAGCCTCTTTCCCCTTAAGTTGCCTCAATCAGGCCTCTTGTCACAGGAAAGTAACAGTGAGTCCCCCACAAGGGAGCTTTAGCTAAAACCCCAGCCTTGGAATCTCAGCCTTCAAAACTGTGTGAGGCAGGGTTCTGTAGAGGAAGGGAACCAATGCAGTGTGTATATGTTAGGGCCAGCAAGATGGCTCAGTAGGTAAAGGTGCTTGCCGCCGATGCTGATGCCCGGAGTTCAATCCCCAGAACCTATCTGGTAGACTCCTGCAAGTTGTCCTCTGACCTCTACATGCATGTCCCCACACAGGTACACACACACAAAGGCCACAAACATACACAATAAATAAGTGTAAATAAATAAA
>NW_008474859.1:0-1307 GCF_000622305.1 Nannospalax galili | reverse complement strand
GGAGACCCTGTCTCAAAAAGACCAAAAAAAAAAAAAAAAAAGAAAGAAAAGGTATCCAGTATTGCTGAGCTCACCTTTATCTTCCTGAAGAATCCCTTCATCCTAGTTCTCAAGTTGTACTAAATTAAACCTAGCTCACTAAGACTAGGTATTACTACACCCTAGTGACCCACATTCTTCCAGTTGGGCTAAGGACGTAGTTCAGTTGGCAGAGTGCTTTCCTAGTATGCATGAAGGTCTGAGTTTGATCCTCCACACTGCACAAATTGGGTGAGACCCTGTCAAGAAAAGAAAGAAAAAGGTTCTCTGCTCTTCTGCCTTCCAGGGATGGCCACATCTTCTTGTGCAGTTCCAGACTCATCCCTGAGACACAATGGTGAAGGTAGGAGTGAACTGATTTGGTCACCAAGACTGCCTACAACTCTAGCAAAGTGTTGCCATCAATGACCAGTTCATTGGCCTCAACTGCATGGTCTGTATGTTCCAGTATGATTCCCCATGGAAAATTCCACTGACAGCCAAGGATGAGAACAAGAAACTTGTAATCAAGACGGGAAGACCAACTCAGTCTTCCAGAAGTGAGAGCCTGCCAACATCAAAAGGGGTGATTTTGGTACCAAGAATGTTGTGGAGTCTACTGGTGTCTTCATTGCCATGGAGAAGGCCGGGGCCCATTTGAAGGGTAGAGCTAAAAGGTCTATCATTTCTGTCTGCCTTTCTGCTGATGTGCCCATGTTTGTGATGGGAATGAAGCATGAGAAGTAAGACAACTCAAGATTGTCAGCAGTGCCTCCTGCACAACTGCCTAGGCCCCTGGTCAAGGTCATCCATAACTTTGGCATGGCTGAGGGACTCATAACCACAGTCCATGCCAGAAAACTATCGATGGCCCCTCTGGGAAACTGTGGCATGATGGCTATGGGGATGCCCAGAACATCATACCTGCATCCACTGACACTGCCAAAGCTGTGAGCAAGGTCATCCCAGAGTTCAACAGGAAGCTCACAGGCATGGCCTTCCTCCACATTCCTACCTCTAATGCGTCCACTGTAGATTGACTTGCCACTTGGAAAAAGTTGTCAAATATGATATCAAGAAGGTGGTAAGAAGCTGGGTGTGGTGGTTCATACCTATAATCCCAACATTCAGGATGCAGAGACATGAATATCTCTCTGAGATAGAGACCAGCTTGGTCTACAGAGTGAGTTCCAGGCTAGCTGGGGCTACAGGGAGATCCCATTTCAAAAAATGAAAAAAGAGGGGTCTGGAGAGATAGTTCAGTGGTTAAGAGTGCCAGCTGCTCTTGC
>NW_008474858.1:0-1307 GCF_000622305.1 Nannospalax galili | reverse complement strand
AAAAAATAAAATAATAAAAACAAGAAAATAATCCATTACAGACGATGGTTATAACATTTTGTGTTTATAAGGATTAAAGAAGATGGTTAAGTCACTCACAATAAATAATATTGCTATTTTTTTCTATTTCTACTATTACAAATTTTAGTTTTTCTCTATTTTAGAGAAAAGCTCTTCCTCAGGTTTCAAAATCATCAGTGTAAGAATAACAACAAAGACTCATTAAGGGAAAACTCCTGGTTAAGAAAATAGAGTCTGTGGCCTAGATAGAAACTTGACATTGCAGTTCATTGAGTCAATCACTCGGCCAAGGCACCATCATTAGGAAGGTCAGCTCACCTTAAGCCATACCAAAGAGATAGGCAGGATAACTACTACTTCAATGATGTGCTATTCATTTCCTTACTGAAACTCCTGTCCCCCAGTGCAGTCCCCACCTGCTGAGCTGCATAGAGGTTCTGCTGAGACCTCCCACCTTTCTTTTGGGTGCTATCCAGAACTGCAGTGTGTTCCCTTTCTCTAAGCCTTCCTCCTCAACACTAGGCAGCTGCTCACCTTGACTGGCCTCCCTGCTGGATTGTTTCCATGTTCTTTTCTACACCTTCTACCCTCTTTCTCTGGCAGCTTCTGAGATTTACAGCTTGCCTGCCCTGAAGGGATTTTGTTGTAGACTCTTAGAGTATCCTTAAACTTCCATTTGAGTCCATTCTTATGTTCTTTTATGAATCAGACTAAGAACTCCAAGAGGGTAGTCTTAATGTCTATATTATCATCTGCAGACCATGAAGGGAGTCTACAAAAACCCAGTAGAAGTCAGCAGTCTTTCTATATTATTCATTATAATCATGACAACAAATCATGTCATCAAATCCTGATAAATATATATATATATATTTCTGAACTCAACCACATAATGGATTCAAAAGCTAGAAATATTTTTGGTGTCTCTCATAAATCGTTCTTTTCTACATACGTTACAAATTGTACTTATCCCTGTACTGATATCATCACTTATCCAACTCTGAGTCTTTTTTAATTATAATAGCTGTTTATTTTATGGGTCTTGAAATGATATTCATATATCTCGCAGAACAGAAACTCAAAAATGCAGGGATGGGGAAACTGTCATTCAAGTTTTGCTAAGTCTTCAAGGAAGATTTTGTCTTCAGGTTGGTTTAAATCTGGACCAGGACAGAATTAGCAGGAATCATCAATGTCCTAGAAAATAAAAATTGAAATTAATGTGTACGGTTGACAGATTCTCACAGTGAATAAGACCAAATACTTTAGAATGATAAAGTACAACT
>NW_008474857.1:0-1307 GCF_000622305.1 Nannospalax galili | reverse complement strand
GGGGGGGGAGAAAGAATTACTTAGTTTTATTGTTTAAACTTAACACAATCATTTTAGATGTAAAAGTCTTCCCAAGTAACTGAGAATAAAAATTCTATTGCCGCTTTCACTGTTCACCCTGGTTCTTCCCCTGCTTTATTTATGTCTTTATTCTGTGCACCCATTTGGTGCCCGCTTTCTAATAGTTATGTTTCTATAACAACCAGGCCATTTATGGATGGTGAGTCATGGAAGTAGTCAAACATAATAAAGTCTCCTTACTGTTGTTGATGAGGCCAGAGTTTGCAAAACAGAACAGAAATATTCTCCCATGTATTTCCAATATAAAATAAGGACATGGCCAGAAAAGAATGAAATAGTCCCACATAAACATTAAAGCATTCTGTATCATTGACCAAAGGGAGAGATACTGGGAGTTTGTAACAGTGTGTCACTGATAGCAGGAAGCTGTCAGGTTTGCTTCTCAGGGAAAATGTGGGCTTCCATGAGCTCCAGGGTTTGAGGGCAGTCACAGAGCCCAGGAACAACTCTGAACCATGTCACAGAGGAAGCTCTCTCAGTCCCTCTTCTAGAATGTTATGGGCCCTTCCCCCACTGCCAGAGCTGCCCCTTTTTCTGCCACCAAGGACAATCTTCTTCCAAAACCCATCACCTACTATTCTAGCAGTATAACTATGCAGTGGATCTAGCTCAGCCCTTTCTGCCCCTGCAGACAGAGCCAGTGTGGTGACCCCACCTGTTCCCAGTTGACCTGGATTGTCCCAAACAGCAGGTCAGAAGACATTCCCGGAATGTTTTTTTGTTTCCTCGGTCATCACTTTCTACTAGAGAGGGTGACATTGAAAAGAGCTCACACCAAGGAAATGAAGAAACCTAACAACTTTTACAGACAGAAGATAGAGGCAGCTTATGGTGGTAAGCTTTCATAAGTGACTGTGCAGGGAACCCTCAAAGGAACAGCTTAGAAGCTGCCCACCACCACGGTCCAATGTGGAGCTGTCCACCTCTCAGGTGTTCTTCAGTTGGGTCATGAGATTCACAGTGTGTTGTGTCCATAGTGGGCGGTCCTAACTGTGAAACAGTTAGACAGAAGTTTCCAATGGCAGGACCAATAACACACATTACATTAACAACCCTCCAAGCTCTTTGTAAATTTTTTTAAATGCTTCACCTGTCTGGTAGTAAAGCTCACAACCTCCTTAAGTAAACAAGCATTTGGCATATTTTTTTTTAACATTTAAAAGCCAAAAGTTTAAAAACCATTGGCTGTCTTTGGCTTCCCCTACTTTCCTTACATTAAGAAAGAC
>NW_008474856.1:0-1300 GCF_000622305.1 Nannospalax galili | reverse complement strand
ACACACACACACACACACACACACACACACACATACACACTGGAGCTGGGCTGTAGCTTGGTGGCTGAACTTTTACCTACCCTTTTATGAGGCTCTGAGTTCAGTCCCCAGCCCCACAAAAAATAAATATATTAATGAATAAATAAGTGCTAAAAGAACAATGTTTATTCAAACAACATTGCTCCGCAATAACTCTATCCACTACTAAACATTTAAATATGCATGAGACAATTAGGGTATGAGCATTATCACCCTCAAATATACTCTGTTTCACTCTTGTAATGCTGTTATCAAAATTATCACAAAGAAATAATACAAGGGCTGGTGAGACAACCGTGTGTTCTGACTACTGGGAAGAGAGAGGCCTTGAAAGACAATTGTGAATTTGAGGCCAGCCTAGGCTACATAGCAGTTTTCTCTCTCCTCTCTCTCTCCCTCCCTCCCGCCCTCCCTCTATTTCACATAAACATAATATTATTATGAGGAGAAATAATAAAAGTAAGTTTGAACAGCTAACTGATGTGTTGCGATTTGTGGTACATCATTAAAATAACAATAAATACTCTAGATTCCTTACATAAAGAAACTAACCTTAGCATAGTTGAACAACAGAAAAGTCCTCAGTTTTAAAATAGTATTTTTGAGGAATGGTTATGAATAGAGAAAATATTCACACTATGAGAAATGAAGAAAGGAACATGACAGCTGTGTCCCCAGACGTTAACTGGGATTGTTTTGAGCTGTGGAAAGATAGATTTTTATTATTTTTTCCTTTTGGATTTTCAGTATTTTTCTATGCATGCACGACTTTGTAATAAGAAATCTCAGTGATAATCCATTTTAATTAAAAAATTAAACTTTTTATATGAAAATAGGGGATATTGCTTCCGTGAAGATAATCATTTCCTTTGAAATATAAATAAAAACCTGTTGATTTAGAGGTTTTGATTCAAGGGAAAAGCGATGTTTCATACTGTGAATTTGTTCCCTGTTCCCCAGTAGAACCATCCTGACCAGCAGTTAGGTAAACACTACAACAGGTCACATTCTGGTTCCTGCCAAAGGCATCTCTTTGGCCGCCACACGTCACACCCATCAGCAGTCTTAACAGGCCTTCAGCCTGGAACATTCCCTTCTCCAAGGCTGGAACATTCCTGTTCTCCAGGGAGACCGTGCATCCATCCTCACTCTGCACCAGCTCTGCATCCTTCATGCAGTTTTCCGGGTGCTGGGACCCAGTCCTCAGCTAAATTTGAGCTATGGGTGGGTGACACAGGCCCTCACCTTGTGGGAGAGATGG
>NW_008474855.1:0-1307 GCF_000622305.1 Nannospalax galili | reverse complement strand
GCACATGGGTCACACACAGGTGGGCACAGGCAGCACACAGGCCATATGGAGGTAGGCACGGGGACCACAGCAGATACACCAGGCAGGCTGGTAAAAGTGGAAGGTCAGGCATCTGACCTCAAGACCATATCTATACAGGATCACGTGAAAGTGACACCATGATGAACATATGGAAAAAGACTACCTGGAGGGCTATGATAGCACAAAATGACTGACAGAGGGTCTATATTAATGCCTAAATGTGATGTGATCTGTTGTATAACTATTTTACTTCAAGAGGTGTTGTTATGATATGCTTATGATCTTGGTACCACAAAAATTCAGGGATGAGGTAGAGACCTGAATCTTCATAGTGTTTATGTTTTACAGTCTTGGGTGCATTTATTTGCCAAAGGCTTCAAGATACTTGTCACTTTCTTTTTCTTGTTTTCTGTTTCCAAGATAATATCATTAAAAAGGATCTATTTTATACATTAATTTTTCTACTTGTGCATATGTGTGTATCTGTGTGGGTATTCCAAGGGAATCAGAATTACATGCTGATCCCCTAAACTGGGTGGATAACTCTCAAATCTTACTTCTCATTAAGATAATTGAGTCCACCTTATCTATACTGACTAAACGCTGTCCTCTACCCTATGCTATGCAGGCCTGGCATTGCCCCCATCACTTTCTCATCAGAAAGTGGTTCCTTAGGCAGCTTCAGAAGTGTCTCCTGTGCATGGCCACCATAAGAACTATTGACATATTGATAGGATTTTGACTTTAGATGTGGCATTGTATCTCTTTAACATTTTGTCAATGGAAAACACTAAAGATGCCCTAATTGTTGTAGATTAATTGCTTTCTTCTGAGAGTAAGGTTGAATAGGTTCATTGCTTCATGTTGATGTTCTCATAGTTACATGCACAAACCCAAATGTTTACACTTGAATGTAGCCCACTGACATACATATTTGTATGAAAAGTGTGCATCCATAATGCTACAAACAAAAAACTAGGGCCTGCTGTGGGGCATGGTGGGGCACACCTTTAATTTTGGCATGTGGGAGGCATATGCAGGTGGATCTCCATGGGATCCAGGGCATCCTGGTCTGCATAGTGAGTTCCAGGCCAGCTGGAGCTACATGGAGCTCCTGTTTCAAAGAAACAGAAAAAAAAGTCAAAATGAAATTCCCATTGGAAGTTTGCCATTGTACATGTAATACAGTACTAGCCCTAACTTAACTAAAAATGAGGAACAGGTCTCTATCTTACAGAGGTCCACCTGTCTCTGCTTCCTGAGTGCTGGGACTAAAGGTGTGCACC
>NW_008474854.1:0-1304 GCF_000622305.1 Nannospalax galili | reverse complement strand
CCAGTTCCAGGGGATCTGACAGCCTCTTCTGTCCTCTGCGGGCATTGCACAGCACAGGTGCACTTACCTACAAGCAGGCATAATACTCATACACATAAAATAAAAATAAATAAAATATAAAAAAATAGTGTTTAGAAAAAAAGATATTGCTGTCAAGCCTGATGACCTGAGATCAATCCTTAGAACCTACATAGTAGAAGGAAAGAATCAACTCTATCAAGTTGTCCTCTGACCTCCACACACAGCATGTGCCCTACCCACCCCCCAAATAAATATATGTTTAAAAGGATGAGGGGCTAGAGACTTGGCTAAGTGGTTAAGAGTACATACTGCTCTTAAAGAGGACCTGAGTTTTGTACCCAGCACCCAAGTCAGGAGATTCACAAATGCTTGTAAGTCTAACTCCAGGAGGAGCCAATGCTTCTGGCCTCCAAAAGCACCAGCAAACACATGCACAAAGACATATACAAAGACATAATTTTAAAATAATATAAAAATCTTAAAAAGAAATTGAATTTGTACTTTTAAATTTTCCCACAATGAAAATTCCAGATCCAGCTTCAATGATAAATTCTACCAAATATCTAAAGATATACAAACTTTTTGTTTTTTTAATTACATGTGTGGGTATGTGAATGTGGATGTATCATGGCACACAGTAGGGATCAGAGAACTTCTGGGAGCTAAGCTCTCTGCTTCCATGATGTAGGTTCCAGGGATCAAACCTGGGTCTGAATTCAGGCTTGGCAGCAAGTGCCTTTACCCACTGAGCTATTTTGCCAGCCCCCTATACAAAGTCTTCAAGGAACTACAACTGAGGCTCAATGGAGATCTTTAGCATAGCAGACTCAAAGTTCAATCCCTAGACCCACACCAAAGAAAGAAAAGTATGACTATAAGAGGAAGAAACACTTTCCCCCAGGTAACCCCCCCACACACACACACAGCGCATACACGGTCCTGCTATAAGAGGAGGGAACACTTTCCCCCAGGTAATCCCCCCCCCCGTCCCACACACACACAAAGCATACACGGTCCTGCTATATAACTCAGGTTGAACCAGTCATTCTCCAGACTCAACTTTCTAAGTGCTAGGGATTATACCATCATACCTGGCTCCAAGTTAATAGCATCCTTAATGACACCAACCCTTACATGTCACCTCATTATACGAAATTTAATTCAAAATTCAAAATAGATGGGGGGGGGGACAAGCATAGACCCGGGTGTGGTGGTACATGTCTTTAATCCCCGCACTCAGGAGACAGAGACAGGTAGATCTCTGTGAGTTCAAGGCCAGCCTG
>NW_008474853.1:0-1307 GCF_000622305.1 Nannospalax galili | reverse complement strand
TCTTTAATTGCATTCTCCATACGTGAAGTACCCAATTTGGATGATGCTACTATGAACTTGATATCACATGTGGGATACCATCCTGGAGCAGAGGCTGTCTGTGTTCTTTATAAAATGAATGAGGTTACATATGTCAAGTGCTGAAGTGCTGTGTGTAAACACTTGAAACACACTGTGAGGCTTTTTGTGCCAGGCAGCACTGCGCTAGACAGATTGGAAAGAGTTTTGAGGAAGCTAATCAGCATGGCTGTTAATTGAGTTAGGACTTTGACTTTCTCTGAAGGTTAAAATTCACATTATGTGAACATGTGCTTTGTGGTACATGGCTACACCTAACTGCTGTTTTCCTATAGTAATAGGCATGTTGTAATATATGAATATGGTTTTGAATGTCTGAGATTAGAAAGAGAACATATACCAATTTCTATCCATTGATCTCTTTCTCAATCATGTACTGCTTTTTTTCCCAGGATCTGTGTTATTCCTGTACTTACCAAAAATAAATAACGCCTCAATAAAATATATAGGAAACAGAATAAAGATGATTTTAAAGAGCTAAAGTGTAAGTAAAGCAGGGAGAATGAAACACAGAAAGCTTGCAAAACAAAAAAAAATCTTCAGAAGTTAGTGTGACGATTTTAATCAATAATACATTGACAACATTGTTCTATTTTTGTGTTTATAAGAAAATTATTATAACACAAAATATAGAAGGAGCATGGTACACTGCATGTTATCTCCTTAAGTGGTAGCTGAGATAGAGAATATCTATTTTTTCAATGATGCAGGAATATATATATATACATATATGTGAAGATTGTCCACATTAAAAATAACAGAGAGTGGGCTGGAGCTGTTAAGAGCACTAACTGTTCTTGCAGAGGACCCAGGTTTGAATTCTAACACCCACATGGTGCCTAACAGCCTTCTGCAACCTGTAACTCCAGTTCCAGGGAATCCAATGCCCTCTCCTGACCTCCACAGGCTTTGCAGGACACAGGTGCACATATTACATGCAGAAAATACACTCATACACATAAAATATAAATAATAAATAAAATAATGACAATGAGATGTATAGAATTAACCATTTCAAATTAAGGGCTGCAGAATGCAAAAATGTAGAAAAACTAAAATCCAAAAAACTGACCTTAAATGACTGTGTGAACTTTTCCATTTGCCTATGGTATGTTTTATTAATTGAATTCTTCATTTGTTTTGTGAGACATGATTTCACTGAGGCATACAGATTGCCTTGAAATATCAGCAAGTACACCCATCAGGTTCCCGAGTGCTGATTTTTATAG
>NW_008474852.1:0-1307 GCF_000622305.1 Nannospalax galili | reverse complement strand
AAAAAAAAAAAACTAGGAGGAAGACAACGAAGACGACGAAAGGGGGAATGAAAGGTTAGCAACCAATTAATTTCTTACTTTAAATGTAAAAAGATGCTGGGAGAAATTCAACAGTGATGTAGTGTGTGACTCAAAGAAGAAGAAGAAAAAAACATTTACACTGCTCTTCTTCTGACAGTTTCTCATAAAATATCTGCAGTCCATCTATCTTTTAGTACTCCAGGCTCCTCTGGAGAGCAGAAAATGGTGGTTTAAAGCTCACTTCAGTGCCAGTCTGCGGGAGATTGCTTTCCACAGGACCCCCGCTGATGGAGGCCTAGGGGAAGAGGCCCAGGAGTTATTCAATCAGTCCGAGACTCTGGGGCGGCTGGGGGTCCTTTGAGGGCTGATTATAAGGCTGCCCTCCTGTTGCCTGCCTCGGAACAGAACGAAATGAGCAGCCTCTCGCTGGGAAGATTCTGCAAGAAGGAATTTCACCTGTCATGGAGTTTGTCAGAATTTCAGGATTTATCTTGGTGCAAAATTAATAAAATACCAACCAGGAATTCAGGCTGACTACTCGGCTGTGTCATCTCAAAGTGATCTTTCACCCAAGAAAACCTGGACGGCGAGAGCAGCCATTTCTGCCCTACTTTTTTCTTGGGAGGACGAACGGGGTGAGGGACTAACACCACCCAGGCAGCAAAATGGGAAGGCTGGCCAATTACACACAAGGTGGCCCGTGGGTGCTACTGTCTTCCCGAGTGACCTCTGACCCCACCACAGCCATTCCAAAACCTCTTTGAAATAAGCTAGAGTCTGAGCATCCAAAGGCATTTTAGAATATCTAACACAGTAGGTCCCCTATGACATCCTATCTGCTAGACTCACACACTGGTTTTTCCAGGCCTGGGTTTGATTTATCTTTCAAAAGGGAGTGCATACAGACAGCACAGATGACGAACTATTACAGATTAATCTGGGGTCACCCAGGAAGAAGGTCCAGGTTCAGCTGTTCCAACATAACCTTCCTCCTCTCCTCTCCCCCATTACCTTCCCAGCTCCCAGCAGAAAAGAAAGGAGAGGAACAGACGGGCATGCTGGCTCCAGGTTCATGCTGGCTTGGGGTTCAAGGGTTGGAGCCCTCTTTGCACCCTACCACTTTGGACTATGGCCTGCAGGCTCTCTGTCTGTCACCATGGATATTTTGAGTGATGCTTGGTCATCCCAGGGTCTGCTCCCTTTGAACCCGGGTCTGGGTAGTCTCAAGGTAGTCAGTGATGGTCCTGAAGAGTGGGGGGCATCTCATAGCAGACAGTGTGTGGGGG
>NW_008474851.1:0-1305 GCF_000622305.1 Nannospalax galili | reverse complement strand
TGGGGTAGTGCATTATTTATTTTGTTTCTAATTGTTTTGATTTATATGTGTATGTGGGGGGCAGGTGCATGCCACAGTGTATATATGTGAAGGTCAGAGAAAAACTTGCAAAAGTTGGTTCCCTCCTTCCTCCAAGTGGATCCAGGAGATGAAACTCAGGTCATCAGGCTTGGCAGCAAATGGCTTTGTCTACTGAGTCATCTTGCTGGCCCCTATTTTTTTTTTTTTTTTGAAACAGGGCCTTTCTGTGTAGCACTGATTGATCTCTGGCCTCAGCCTCTCAAGTGCTGGGATTACAGGCATGCCCCACCATGCCTGGTGAATCTGTTATTATTCAATAAAATTGACAACATTTTCAAATTGATAAAATAACATTATAGAACAGTTGTTTGCTGTGGGAAAATAAAGAAGGGTTGGAGCTGACGGAGTTGCTTCCATATGAATCCTGCGTGGTGGTACACAAAGCACAGTTGATGTCTCAGCATGAAAATTTAAAATCAGAATGAATCACAGCCACCAGCTCCAAGGGGAAGCTTTGGTTGCTCGCTGGAGTGGCTGAGTGGCAGCTGCCTACCCCACATAGCTGTGTGGCCTTTGGTTGTGGACCCACTGCCAAGTGAGCAGATGGTTCTGTACATATCCAAATAATAAGCTGTAAGCTCACACTTTAGGACAGTGTCTGAATTGAAATTGTAACCAGAAAAGAAATCAAAAGCAATTACAGGACTTGAGGCTGTGGCTCAGTTGGTAGAGAGCTTGCTTAGCATGCAGGAGGCCCTGGGTTCCTTCCCCAGCACTACATATACTGAGCATGGTGATGCATGCCTGTCATCCTAGCATTCAGGGAGGTGGAGGCAGGATCAGACGTTCAAGGTTATCTTGGCTGCATATTGAATTTGAAGCCAGTCTGAGCCACATGACGCTGTATCTAACAAAATTTTAAAAACCCAGGTGTTTATAAAAAACCATTTGAAGTCAGTTTGGGTTGTTTTTTCAGTCTGTGACTGGGATGAGCTGATCAGTTGTCTTGACAGGAAGAAGAAAAAGTAACTGGTCATATGATCAACAAAGCCAGAATTTTAAAAAGTATTTTATCATTTTTTATTTTATGTGTATGAGTGTATTGCCTGCAGGTATGTAAGTGCACCAGTGTCATGCAGTGCCCGTGGGGGTCAGAAGAGGTTTTGAATCCCCTGTAACTGGTGTTACCAATGTTTGTTAGCCACCATGTGGGTGCTGGGAACTGAATCAAGGTCTCTGCAAGAGCAGCCAGTGTTCTTAACTGCTGAACCATTTCTCCACCCC
>NW_008474850.1:0-1307 GCF_000622305.1 Nannospalax galili | reverse complement strand
ACGTTAACATTTATCATGACAATACTGAAATGCCTGTGGGACAGTGAGTCACAGCGGATGGGTATGGAGATAAAGCCTGGAAGGTAAGTATGATTAAGCTAGGTGTGGACGGTTATCCCAGGCACAGATATCGTCCAGTGTACACTTCTCCATGTCAAGATATGCTGAAGGACTCGAGAAGTGGCTCAGCCCAAGCATGATGATCTTCAGTCAAATTCCGAGAACCCCACGTGTAAAAATCTGGTGTGGACATCTGTGCTTATAACCCCAGTGCTGTGGGAGGCTGAGACAGGAGGATTACTGGGGCTTGCTGACTGCCAGCCTAGTTCTAGATTCAGTGAGAGACCCAGGCTCTAGGGAATAAGGCAGGGTGACAGAGTAAGACATCAATCACCCTCTTCTGCCTCTGAAGGCACACTTAGACATGTGTGCATGCACCACACACACACGCACACACACACATGCACGTGCACAAACAATAAATAAAAGAAAGAAAAGAAGCAAAAGGAAAAGTGAAGAAACTTTGCTTGTGGTGGATGTGCCCTTGGGACATACCTAAGAGTTGGCCATATTGCCTGAGATATGAAATGTCTGTTGTCTCTATCCGTTTTGCAGGAAATGAGATTCTGGGGATGGAGAGGACGATGTCTCAGGACACTGCAGCCTTGGGATCTTTTAACAAACCGATTTGAATGATCAGAGGCAGTGTCAATAGGAACAGTCTGAGGTCAGTCAGACACAGAGAGCCAGTGGAAGCAGAAGCTTGCACCAGATAAATACAAGTCGTGTTTTCCACTCACTGTGGACAACCAAGCAGCAAGCTGCCCCTCCTCGCTCCGTGGCCCTGCAGCCAGCCACTCCTCCTCGCTCCGTGGCCCTGCTGAAGTACCTGCTCCAGATAAGGAAGTAAAATGGCTAAAGAATAATGGCCATGCATTTTCAAAATCTCAACATAGTGCTGCCCTCCCATCTCGTTATAACAAAAATCACTCTTTTAGGACCTAATTGAAGCACTCTATGAGATTTTTATACATAACTGGAACTTGCTTAACTGTTTTTGGGTTTTGTTTGTTTGTTTTAGCATTTCTTTAGATAAGGAATATCAAGGCCAACTTACCTGGGCTTGGAGTGGGCAGTAAGGGGTCTTCAAAGTTCCTGTCCACCCTCTATTCAAGTTGAATCATGGGTCTGGAGAGATTGCTCAGTGGTTAAAAAAACACTGACTGCCAGGCTTTGTATAACGTGGGTACACTTACACACATGCAGGCAATACACTAGTACACTTGAAATAATAATAATAATAATAA
>NW_008474849.1:0-1307 GCF_000622305.1 Nannospalax galili | reverse complement strand
ATGGGCACTGCATGACACAGATGCACTTACATACATGCAGACAATACATTCATGCACATAAAATAAAAATAACTTTTAAACAATAAAAGTTTTATTTATTTATTTAATTTTATGTGTGTGTGTGTTTTGCCTGAATGTATGTAAGGACTCCTCCTATGTCATGTAATGCACACAGAGGTTAGAAGAGGGTATCAGACCCCTGGAACTAGAGTTAAAGACAGCACCAAGTGGGTGCTGGGAACAGAACCTGGGTCCTCTGAAGAGCAGTAGGTGCTTTTAATCGCTAAGCCATCTCTTCAGCTAGCTCTCCCCTTTTTAATGAAGATTTTTATTCATTAAATACTTTAATTACTTTATTTTTATTTACTTATTTATTTATTTTGAGACAGGGTCTCTGGGTAGCCCCAGCTGGCTTGGAACTCACTATGTAGACCACGCTGGTCTAGATCTCACAGAGATCAGCCTACCTCTGCGCCACGATGCCGTATTCTGAGGGTACTTTTTGACCTAGAAAGGAAATATGCAGCAGCCACATTATTCAATAATGGTGAAAACTGGCTTGTTAAAAGAAAACAAGCAAAACAAAACAAACAAACAAAAAACCTCATTACTTTTTAATCTCAAAAACAGGAAAGTTGCTGTAAAAATGTGAAAGGTCCCATCTTATTTCTAATGACTCTGAGCAAGTAAATTAGAAATTTTGAAATGGTACTAAAAGTATCCAGGTAGTCTTAAAGCCCTTACTTTGTTCAACATGTGATCAAATTTCTGGTCTTAGTAGAATTACAGAGTTAATGGAAAGGTGAAGGGTAGAAGACACCAAACCTGAGACAGATGTAAAGAAAAAGAAAATTTGTTTTCAAGACCCTACTCTGACCTTTTCTCCATTTGATTCTTGTACTCTAGTGGTTTGTGGCTCCAAAGTATGTGGGTGTAGAAATAGGAAAATATTTTGTCTTTTTGGTGGATAAAAATTTCCAAACTTTCTAAACCCCATGTCCTGCTCTGGAAATGCAAGATGTTAGCCATCTTCTAGGATTATAAAAGAAGATTAAGTGAAATTATATCCAAGATGCCAGTGTGGTATTTAGCTCTTCAAAAGTGTTCAGAGAAAGGCAGGCAAGGCTTCTGTGTTGGTTGGATGCCCTAAACCCCTTGATACCCCTGAGTATATGCATAGTGTACGTCTTAAGTGTTCTGTATGATCTTTGCTGGTCCAAAGAAAACTAACCTTCTCACAGGCCGTGCCCACCTCCCCCTTCCCCTCCTTACTGTACTCATCCCACAATCCCATCCTGTAGCATGTC
>NW_008474848.1:0-1307 GCF_000622305.1 Nannospalax galili | reverse complement strand
CCATCTCTGTGTGATCAGCATGTGGACCAGATCAATCCAGCACTGCTTCCAGCAGGGACCAGTGTAGCTTCAGGCCCTGTGACTCTGAGCACAGGTGCATCTATCTATACCCAAAACCCATGGTTCAGAGCTTGCAGTCTTGATATTGGCCTATGCATTCTCTCAAATTCAGGCTGGCATCGTTAATTCATTTCCACCAAGATCTCTAACTAATTGACACCCCACCCACCTGGCAATAACAAAGGAGAAAAATGCCTTGACAAAGATCTAAAAAAAAAAAAAAGAAAAAACAGGCTGGTCAGTGTTATTATGAAACCCAAACCTGGGGCAGTTAGTTTCTAAGAAGATAAATTAATGTTCTTTAATATGTGATTATTTGTTTATTTTTGGTAAAGTGTGGCTCTTTGGATTTTGTTATATTATTTATATAAATGCTTGTTTCCATATTAGGCTATTTAATTATATATAAACCTAAGAGTTACAAGAGTATAATGGAATATTGTTTAAATCCACATGCCTGCTTCTCGGTCTAGTTCGTATTTCACCAATATTTTTAAAAATTACATTTTAAGTATTGGAAGTTGAATTCAGGTAATCTATAGAATGAATAATTAGATAGCCTATCTTTGATTTAGGTTGTGCCAAAACTTAAAAAAAATATCTCATTTGTGAGGATTCATTCTGAGAAATGGTCAAGGAGTAGAAAAGAGGAGACTGTGAGGGGCCAGAGGGGATGTGGTGTGGGGGTGGGGGAGGGGCTTACACTTACAGGAAGGGTTGTGTTTAGTCTTCCTGTGCTTTGGTACCACCAGCCACAAAGAGGGTTAAGGAGGAGGAAGGAAAGAATGAGAACAGAGGAAATTCAACATAAAGTTTCCTTTAAACCCACGGGTTTGATTGACATGTCTGTATTTCAGTTCTAGGTAACTGGCTATTCATCAATCCAGAAGGATCTCTTTTAAGGACTGGATTGCAATTCATCCACTAAACCACACATTGAGCACTGTACACCAGGCACAATGAGACACCTGGGAATCCACCTGAAATACAGCAAGATTCTTCCATCAGAGTTTGCAGACGCTCCTGTTTCCTGCTGGCCTTGCTGCTTCTGCCCTTTCCTCGCTTTCTCTCTGTTTACCATGCTGTGCACTTTATCTGCCTAGCTGCCTTCTCGGACATCATGGCTCAGTTTATTTCCTGTGTTTCATTTAAAGTACTCAGATATAATTTATTAGCATATGCCTCTTTGTTAACAAACCATAATTACTATCACTACTATAAATCAGAAATCATAAACTACCCTATTT
>NW_008474847.1:0-1307 GCF_000622305.1 Nannospalax galili | reverse complement strand
CATGCATTTGTTCTCCAGAAGAGACCCACCGAGTCACGGACCCTAACAGAAAAACCATAGGGGTCCTATAGGAGACTGCTTGAGATCACCCATAGGAAGTACACAGCATGACGACTAGATGACTAGATTAACTCTGAGTTTTCATTTTCTCCTGTTTGTCCACAGCTATTGAAAAGACTTACATTTGTACTTAGCTTATCCTGACTCTAGAATACGGTGCTTTTGGTATCATGTACTTTTGCAGATGGCCTCTGGTACTAATGCCAAAGTGGAGAATTATATTATCAGGTGGTTCCATAGGCTCTATTGGGACATGGTGTTATTGTTTTATTTCCTTATTTTTTTTCCTCCTCAGCATGCTCTCTCAACTTCTCTCAAGGATATATCTCTTTCCTTTGCAGACTTTTTCTTAACTAAGAACCCACTGTATTTCTTCAGTTGGAGATTCTCATTTCCCCATTGTGATGCACAACCATAATGACAGCACATGAACTCAAGATTTGTTATGAGCAGCAACAAAGCTCTTTAGTTAATGCAGCTACACATAGATTATTTTGTTATTAAAGATAAATTTTCTTCTACCTTTTTTAAAATATAAGTCCTGTTTTATTTTACATGTTCCTTTTGTTAAAGTAAGTTTGTATGTTGCTTTGAAAAATGCTTCATTTTATGTAAAATGGTTTCTCCAGCTTCAATTAGGGGAGACTGGCTTCACCCTAATCATAACAGACCATTCAGCCTTTTCATCCCTAGTTCTAAATACCTCAATCATCTAAGGTCAGTCATCCTTCCCAATCTCCACTGTGTGCAGTGACGATGAGGTACTTCCTTTAAGGACCTTGATATGTTAATTCTCAGTCATACCCACAATTATTAATTTATTCATTATCTTTTTGGGTGGAGTTTAAATAGAGTTTGCATAATGAGATCAGGTGTCAAGATTACAAGATACAAGAGCACATGGTTTTGGTGGGGTTAATTAAAAATCATTAGTCCAATCCTTTCCTGTGAACCTAGAACGATGATCCTTTTCTGTGAGCTGGAGTTATGGTCCCCTTCTGTAAACTGGAACTATGGCACTATCCTGTGGCCCTGGAGCTGTGCCCTCATGCACCACCCCCCATGAGCTGGAGCTGAGGTTCTCCTTCCATGAACCTGGAGCTGTGGTCCCCTCCCATGTACCTGGAGGTGAAGTCCCCTCTTGTGAGCTAGAATTGTGGTCTTCAGTGAATGTGGAGTTGTGGGTCCCTCTTGTGAGGTAGAGCTGTGCTTCCCTCATGAGCTGGAGCTGTAGTTCCCTCAAATGA
>NW_008474846.1:0-1306 GCF_000622305.1 Nannospalax galili | reverse complement strand
GTGCATGCTATTCTGTATATTTAGAGTTCAGGGGACAAATTTATGCAAGTTAGGTCTCTCCATCCACCATGTGGGTTCTGGGTATCAAACTCATGTTGTTAAGCTTGGTGGCAGGCTCCCTTATTCACTGAGCCATCTCACTAGCCCAGTAAAATGACGTTAAATGGATGAGTTTACAGTACTGAACAACTGCTGGTGGAGAAAATCAGGAGAAAGTATTTACTTTTTACATTATTATAACAGAATATCCAATGTAAGCAATTAAAGAGGGGAACTGGTTCTTTCACAGTTTCAGAGATTTCAGTTCTCAGTCCCTAGATCCACTGTTACTAAACCTATGGTGAGGCAGAATAAGACAGGGGAGTGAGCATGTGGACAATGAGGCTGCTCACCTCACAGGAGACAGGAAGCAGAGAGCAGAAGGAACCAGAGATCAGGTAGAAACTTCAAGGCAAACCTCCAATGACTCACATCTTCTAGTGAGGTCCCACCTCCTAAATTTCTAGCTTCTCCCAAATTAGTGCCTCCAGCTAGGCACCATGTGTTCCATACATGAGTTAAACTATAGCAGAAAGCAAATCTTGAAGACAGAGAAGAAAGATGGCATTGGAAAAAGTGCCAAAATAGCAAGAATAGAGAGGTCAAGACACTTGAGATAATAGTGACTTTTAGAGAAAAGAAATAATTCATCCCACAGGAACCCAGAGAGAAAGATGGATACAGATGCACCCAGGTCTAAACGTTTGCTAGAAATGAGTTAGGGTATATGTGTAGGAGTTGCCTTTAAAATGGCTTCTTCTCTTTTTAAAATAGAAATGAGTTCACGGCTTAGATCCAGAGAATGGACATAGTAATAGAAGCATATTCTTCAGTGAGATAATTCTTCTGAGTACATGAGGTATAACCTTGTGTTCTCAAGACCTTAGCAACAAAGTAAAAAAAGTTCATCTGTGTACTGAAAATCAGGTAAGTTTTAATGGCTTTCTTTACAGAATTCAATATGGTTTGCATCTGGGTAAAGATTGTTCTCTATGCACTAAAATGATCTATTTTATCTACATAAACACAAACTAAAATTGCATTTTCAGCATTAATGCATTTAAATGTTATCAAAAATTAGTTCTTTCCTGATGACCCTGTTCAAATTTCTGTTTCCTGAATCTGTACCATGCTGTTTCAGATCTTACTAGAACATCTTACCATTGATTTTAGTTCAGTAATAACTCAGATTCTAACTTTTCTAAGGAAGTACTCTCAAAATTTGCTATTTCTAGGGCTGGAGAGACAGCTCAGTGATGAAGAGAGT
>NW_008474845.1:0-1306 GCF_000622305.1 Nannospalax galili | reverse complement strand
AAAACACCTTATATGCATGTATGAAATTCTCAATAAAGTTTCTTTTTAAAGTTAAAAAAAAAAGACTTCTAAGGGAGAAACACATGCTCAGCACTGCAAATCTGAACAAGAACCATGGCTGAGGAGCTCATAGACCCCCAATGTGAACCTACCACTATTATTTTGCTAAATGGACTTAGTATCAAACTGCTCTGGAAATTCCCGTCTCTGCCCATTTTGATACTATGTCTAACTTATCAGCCTCTGTGTGACTTTTTTGACCAACAGAAACCTTAGTGGTGTTAGGAACATAGTCCTGAGAGGGCTCCCATATCTCTGCTGTCTCAGACTTGTGCTGACCAACCTCAGACCTGTTGTGAGGACACAACTGGTTCCCCTGACCTTAGTGTAGCTCACTCTCCTGCAGGCTTGAAGATTTTGTCCGGGTTTAAAGTCACTGAGATTTGGGGTAGGTGGTGAGACAACGGTGAATGTCTTCCCAGAGGTTCTTGCTCAAAGATTTTCGTTTACTCTTCTTAAGTTTCTATTACTATTCAATTAATTTAAAAATCTGAACTTATACATTTATATGACTTTATTGACATCTACTTTGTCAAATATTTTCTCCTTTCCATGTGTATTTTCTGCCTTCTCTGCTAGACTGTTTTCTTTGCAGAGATCTTTGTAACAGAAAAGGTTTGTTCTATAAATGGGCAGATTTAGTTTTCATTTTCAGAAATTATTTCATATTTTCACAATTGAATAATAAATTAGACAGTTTGGGTTGTCCTTCCCCTCTAACCCTTCTCCTATCCCATTCTACAACTTTTCCTTCCCAACTTCCTGTGTGCTCTCTTTTATTAATATCCTTTGAGTGTATTTAGCTGTGTTTGTATGTGCATGGGTAGCCTCTCATGACCTTAAACCCTGAAGAAATCTGACCAGCAACAATCATCGATTGCCAGTAGTTACTCTGGTCAGGATGAAGCTTCATGAGTCTCCCTCCCTGATCCATGCAAGACTTGTGCAATATCCCAGCATATTAGTATTTTTTGTGTCTGCATGAATCCAGGATTACCATTTTTCTTCTCCCCTCCATTGAAGCTCACTTTCTTCACATTTTAAGTATTGTCTAGGGGTGTAAACAAAAATACTCAGTGTATTTGCAAAACAGTTAATCTGCCTCAAGAAAACTCTGTGGTCCAAACGTTTTAGACCAAATGTGTTATAAATTGCAGCCCAGTTCAAAGTTGCTTTTGTTGTTGATATTTTTGAGTCAGGGTCTCCCTGTAGCCCTAGCTGGCCTGGAACCTGCTATGTAGACCAC
>NW_008474844.1:0-1287 GCF_000622305.1 Nannospalax galili | reverse complement strand
AGAGAGAGAGAGAGAGAGAGAGAGAGAGAGAGAGAGAGAGAAAGCTGAAGCAGAGCCAGTGAGGGGAACGCAGCATTGGTGGCATTAGTGCGTTAGAGTGGGATGTGTTGAGTCTTGTGGACCATATAGAGACCCTCAGATTTTAGCCTGAGTGTGTGATCTGTCCAAGACTTAGCTTCCTCAACTAAATAAAGATGTCTTAAAAGAATTACAAGTTATGATCCAGTTGTACACATGAATCCAATATACTTCTAAGCATCACCGTATGCTCACACCAGGACCTGGCACAGTGAGATGAGGAAGCCAGGCATGCCGCAGATAGTTTGGCAATGGACCGTAAGAAAACATCATAACAGTGACAAACATGACATTAGACATGTGTGTTTCTCTTTCCAATTATCTCCAACCCAATAGCCACAAGTGCGGACAGCGTTCGGTACCTCTCACTACCTCTGGCGTCTTCCGGATCACCCAGCTTTCTGCTGCTGTGACAAAACGCCTGAAATGGCCGACTTAGAGAAAAGATTTGCTTTGGTTCTCAGTTTCAGACCGTGGTCTCTTAGCCCTGTTGCTTTGGGGCTCAAGATGTACACGCTGCCGATGGCCTGCTTCCTAAAGATGAGCGCCGTCTCCTAGAGGTTAATGCACACCCAACAGCACCTCCAGCTGAGGACCAAGCCTTGAGAGCCAGATGTTGAACTATAAATCTAGCTAGTGTCCTGCTCTTACAATTTTGTTCTTCTCTCAAGCATGCGTCTTATGACTGCAGAGCAATCGTCTCCATCACAGTGTTAGTGACTCTTCCAATGTGCTTCTCGCGCATCTACAGTGGGCCAGGCTAGGGAGCAGGTAACGTGAAGTATGAGTAAACAAATGTCTGGCCCAAATCCTTCAATAGTTCTAATTGCCCTTAGGATGAAATACAAATTCATCAGCTTGGTGTGCAGAGTCTTCGGGCCTCTGGAATTTCCCAGGATAATGGTACAAATAGAGCCTGAATTCCATTTGTCAGGTTACAAACCAAGCTCTCAAATGCTTCTTAAAATATTCTGTACCTGAAAGCATTCACAAATGCAATCCACAAAGACCGGAAGGTACTGGGAGGCCTGGCTCAGGTGCTGGGAGGCCTGCTGCTCTTTCTCACTCTCTTTTCTTAACCCCAAACTGCAGGAGGCCTTGTTCATCAGCACATGGACACCTTCGTACTCATGTCCAACCTCTATCCAGTCTCCCCCCCAAACATCCACCTGTTGGTCACCTCTTAGGTGTGTACAGTTCCGAAGTCTC
>NW_008474843.1:0-1307 GCF_000622305.1 Nannospalax galili | reverse complement strand
ACACACACACAAGAATCATGTGAGCACCCTTTTGGCCTTGATAATACTCTGCAGGCCATATTATATATGAGAGTTCATTAAATTAGGTAAGGGACAGCAGGGAAAGTTGGCGAGAGGATCCAAGTGCTGTCAAACTATATTGTATGAAAAATCTCAAAAATTCAATAAAAATGTAAAAAAGATGGACAATCGAGACGTTTCATAAAATTAATACTTTCTTCTGAAGAAAAAGGCTTGCATAGAATTTTAATTTAATCTTGGCATTTTTTGTTATTTTAAGAAATATTTTAATGTAAATCTGTAAATTCATAAATAATTTCTACTATTATAGCTGTGAGCATATTTAAAAATATATTCTTTGCACTTCCTGTACGTTTAAAATGAGTGGAACACATTTTAAGTCAAAAGACTGTGGACGATAGAGAATGTAAGGATGGAGGGAGGAGGGAATATTGGAGAGATATGAAAAGGTACCGAAGGGAAAAGGTAAACTCCCTGGATAAGGGAGTGTGAAGAAGTTATGTGGAAGCTTGCTGTCTTGCAAACCAAATAAAAATACAACAGAGAGATTGGAGAGACCACCCTCCATGGCTGGATTGTGCTACTCCTGAAGACAGTGGATTACTGAACACAATTCTCAGTCCCAGGTATGAGACACATAGGAGTGGATCAGGGAGGTCCAAGCAGCCCTCAGAGCAGTACATCTTGTGTCTTCCCTTTTTGTTCCACACCAGAACTGCATATTAAGATATTATGGAGAATACTATATACCGCATTTGTAAGATAGAGTGAAGGCTTGTGTCCTGAGAGCTCAGAAGGTAAAAGCCCTTGCCATCAAGCAAGCTAACATGATTTTCGACCCAGAGATCTACATGGAAGAGCAAGAGAATTGATTCCCACAAGTTGTCCTCTGATTTTAACATGCATGCTGTGGCATACAGGCATGCCTGCACATATGTAAACACACAGACAATAAATAGATAAACAATTAAATATATAAAACTATAAACGATTTGAAAGATTTAAAGGAAGCAGTTTGACAATGAGTTAGAAATTTCCTCCATAGTGGCAAGCATTCAAATACATCAGGGTGGTAAGTGGGCTGCTGGGAGAGAACAGGCATCATCAGATTTATTTAGTGCTGAACCCTATGAACCAGGGGGTATAACTTGGTAACAAGACATGCCCACCTGTGCAATAAATTTTGGGGGAAACAAACTGCCCTCTGAATGAATTTGATTTCAGATCCCTAGGAAGAGGAGGAGGTGATGTGGAAACACCAAAGTACTTACTATAAACCCAACTAG
>NW_008474842.1:0-1306 GCF_000622305.1 Nannospalax galili | reverse complement strand
GTGGTGGCACATGCCCTTAATCCCAGCACTCAGGAGGCAGAAGCAGGTGGACCTCTGTGAGATCCAGGCCAGCCTGGTCTATATAGTGAGTTCCAGGACAGCTTGGGGCTACAGGGAGACCAGGTCTCAAAGAAGTTCATACTGCCAAACAACTATAATGTTACTGTTTGTATTTTGTTATTTTCTAAATAATTCTCCCTTCCTTGGAGATCACCCAGTTCTCCATCCTGCATCGGTGAACATCCAGTGCATGCAGCCTCTTGACACCAAGTATCACCCAGTTCTCCATCATGCACTGGTGAACATCCAGGGCTGTGTATCTTTCCTGACACCACACAATTATTGCCTCAGTTTTACCTGCTTTGGAAACTAGGGGAGTTTCCTTTTCCTCAGAGCTTTTCTCTGCAGACCCAGTCTCAGTGTGTGTTATGAATGCTCCAGTCTGCCTCAACATACAGGCTATTAAGTATTAAAATGTAACAAAGCAAAGTTAGGGCTTTTGTTGCTGTACCAATAAGTTCCAGCAATAAAGAAACACAAAGACTTGTTATTTTAGTTTAGTTTTTGTTTTAGTTCTAACAAAATGAAGTTTAAAGCAGCAACCTTTGCAAGAAACCTTCACTGGCCATTTCAGAACTCAAATCTCCATAGCAACGTCTACAGAATCAAACCCAGATTTCAGTACATGTGTTCCTCCAACTATATTGATATGGAGCTTTTCATTTTTAACATTACAGCAATTCTAACTAAATGGGTAGAAACTCAAATCTTGAGAGACTATAGAGTGGTTTGGACTGAAAGGCACATGCCCTCAGAAACCAGCTGGATTCAAGAGGAAAATTAAGAAAAAGATTTTATTGACCCTAGGGGCAGAGCGGAGAGAACTGAAGTTGTTATCTAACAGCATACTGGCCACAGAGGTTTTACAAATGATGAAGAGAAGGAATTAAGACACAAAGAGCGTCTGTGAAACTAGGGTACTTCCTCTGGCCAACAAACACATACAGTGTTATTTTAGACTCATCAGACATTAAACGATCCTCACTTCTGATCTTCAAATGGAAAATTATTCTGTGTCTCTCCATAACCTAATTAGTCATTTTATACCAAGAAACAAAGATGCAAGCTTGGAGGTCGCTCAGCACTTAAGATCACAAGCGGCTCTTGCCGAGGATGGGGATCCAGTTGAGGGAGGCACAGCAGCTTGTAACACCAGCTACAGTGGGTCCAGCACCCTCTTCTGAACTCCGAAGGCATCAGCAACTCATGTGCCCATACCTATACGCACACGTGCATATACATGGTT
>NW_008474841.1:0-1306 GCF_000622305.1 Nannospalax galili | reverse complement strand
ATAATCAAGAAAATGCCCCACAGACATGGCCACAGGCCAATCCAATGCAGGCAATTCACCAACTGAGGCTTCCTCTACCCAGGTGTGTCAAGTTGACATTAAAGCTATCCAGCACAGATGTGTACTGCATAGACATCAGTGAAAAGATAAAGACACTAAAAGGACAAACCCGCTAATCATGCGCATCAATAATTATTACCAGAGCAGCAAAATAATGCAGTCTTCTCAAAGTCAAAATGCCATTCAGAACAAGTAGTCTAGAACTGTAGGGAAAATGCTCTGTCCATCACAGTACAACATGGCAACCACACACACACATAACTCCATCCCCTCTTGGACCTGATGGAGCAGACCCTCGCCTTCACACCCTGTCTTCATTGATCTTCTGAGGTGTTGCCTTGTAAAATGTGATTTTGAAAATGCAGTGTGCAGCTGGACTCATTTCGTCTTTGACCTGGATGAGTTAGAATCTCAGGAATAAGTTCAATGCTGACCTACAATGATCTTAGATTCTCATAAGGGACGCTGAACTGTCATGGCAGCCTTGACTCTGGCACGAAGGTATCATGTTGACACAGGTGCTGCCTCTAGCATGGAGGATGTCACCAATTGATAGGGGGAGAGGGAGGACAGTGAGAGAGAGGAGTGAGAAAATACTTCCTCTATTCAGCACAGCAAGCTTGGGATTGTAACGCACAGAGCTCTGGATAGAGCAGGGCGCAGATCCCTTTGGGGAACCAGTTCTGTTTGGTGATGGAGCTTCAGGATTGAATGCGAGAGGGTTCTTGCTGAGAAGAAGCAAGAAAGGGAATTCTACTGTAGACATAGTGCACAGCACACGCCGCTCCTGTCTCCTCTGGCTTCTGTTTGACTCAGGTCCTTGCTGCTTACACTAAACCTGATGTGAAGCTGTCACAAACCCCAGATCCGTCTTCTCAGTCTGGCCATTCCGCCTCTTGAAGCCCTCTCTATTCTCTTCTTTTGGCTTTCATCTGCTTTACTCGAGACATCTAGATTAGAGTCTCTGTGTGTGTTCATGCATGTATATAAGCATGCAGGCACATACACATGTGTGCAAATGGCGGCCAGGAGCCAAACTTCAGCGTATTTACCTGTTTTTCTTCATCCTAGTATTTGAGACAGACTCTTTCATTAGACCTGGAACTCATCATGCATTTAACTAGACAGGCTGGCCAGCAAGCCCTGGGGACCTTCCTGTCTCCATCGCCCCAACACTAGAATTACAGACGTGAGCTGACATGCCCCCTCTTTTCCTCATGGATGCTGAAGATCTGAACTCAGGTCT
>NW_008474840.1:0-1306 GCF_000622305.1 Nannospalax galili | reverse complement strand
ATATTTCACAAACAGCTATGACTCGGTTTTATTTTTTCTTCTATGATTTCCAAACATTCCTCAGGGAGATCCCCTTCTGTTTCATAGGAAGATAAGACAGTGTACCTGTCTTTTAGATATCCATATTCTTCCCTGATTTGTCCTCTGCTTCCTTTGTTACGATTCTTATCCTCACTTCCCAAATCAATAAACACAGAGCAATGCCACAGAAGAAAGGAAGCACAGCAGAATCCCCTGTGGCTTCCCATTTCAAGGGTCTCTCAATGGTTCATGTACTGTGAACACAACACTCATAAGAAGATATTGGGTAGACCCAATTAGCTGAGTTTTGTCAAGATAATTAGAAGTCAGATTGGATCTAGGGCTCAAATGACTGATTTAGACCTGAGGTCTAATGTGTGGCACAACAATCAGGCACTATCACACAACACTAGATCACTGTGACCTACCCAGAGGCCATCCAGGGAAATCTGTCTTAAAATGAGCTCTCTTGAAAATTATAGCTGAGAAGCTGTAGAGATGGTTCAACAATTAAGAGCACTGTCTGATCTTGCAGAGGTCCTGGGTTTGATTCCTAGCACCCACATGGCAGCTAACAACCTCTGCAACTCCAGTTCCAGGGGAATCCAATGCCTACCACTGCAGGCATTGCATGACATGCAATTGCATACATGCAGGCAACACACTCATACACATAAAAGTAAAATAATAAAGAAAATATACAAAAAATTATCCAAAGGAACAGTTCAACATATTAGAATTTTTTGAGATCACTGCCATTTGCTCAATGAGGAGAATATTCTAAGATTATGTAATCCTTACATAGAAACAAACACAACATGGTGACTTGGGGCACATTTCCCATAATTGCTGCATACAGCAAACATGTATTATAAATTCCTTTCTTGTACCACAGCCCCCATGATTTTGCACCCTAACTGAATGAAACAAAGAGGTGGCTGGGAGTTGTCTTTACCTATTTAATGCATGGTGCTAGCATTCTTATGAGAAGGGATTTAAGAAAAGGATAAACAGGTACCAGACGCAAGAACGGACAGTTGATATTTCTGGTTTAATGTTTTAATGGAAGTGTGGGAAATAAAGTCACTTTTGACATGTGGATAAATTCTCTTCTGTTGGGATGGAAGTCAGCACTGTAAAGGAAAGATTTGTGGCTGTTTCCTACCTGGCTGACCATCTCTGAACCTGAGCCTCTGACTCTCAAACTCTTACTTAGCTTTCGAGGAGTGCTGGAACCCTGCTCACTCCTGTCCTGAGTCTGTCCACATTCCCCTTACAGTTCCCT
>NW_008474839.1:0-1305 GCF_000622305.1 Nannospalax galili | reverse complement strand
CTGAAATCAGTGTCTTCTGAGCCTCTAGGGGACAGTCTCTTACAGGTGTCTCAGAACTCATCATGGTCTTGAGGCCCAAACCTGTCATCCACCTGCTCTGCTTTGTGTCTGCATTAGATCTCCCTCTGTGGTCCAGAGAGACATAGTGACAGAAAGTCAGCCCAGTTTGTATCATCTGGGGACACTTGTTAAAGCTGCTGCCCTCTATGGTAATGTTCAGGGGCCCTCGGAGTTAGGAAATAAGTATATCTTCAGAGGGGTGGTTTTTCTTCCTTCCAAAGGTGCATATAATTTTAATTGTTAAATAAGAAAAATTAAAGATCGGTTAATTAGATGTTTAAGCCAAGACTAAGAAATAGCTCCTGCTTCAGGCCCCATACCTACGCCATCTAGATAGTTAGACCCTCCCCCCTACACTGTCCCCACCCCCACCTTGCTGGTAGGCCCCTCCTCCTGATCTTTCTATATGAGACCTGCAGACTACCCTGCTAAGAAATGGAAACAACCTCAATGTCCCTCAACTGAGGAATGGATGATAAAAATGTGGTATATTTACACAATGGAGTTCTACTCAGCAGCTAGGAAAGATGAAATCATGAAGTTTGCAGGGAAATGGATGGAACTAGAAACTGTTATATTAACTGAAGTAACAGACTCAGAAAAACAAATGGCATATGTTCTCCCTCATTTGTGGATCTTAGCACCAAATTCTTACGTGATCCCAATGTAATTGCAAGAGCCAGGAAAATGAAAAGGAACCATGAACATAAAGGAAAGAAAGAGCCCCAAAGAGGGGCATAGGAGGAGACAGATGTTACCAAGGGGGAAATGGGGGAAATAGGCAGATTTAACTGGGAAGAGAGGCGGTGTGCAAGGAACCATGGGAGTAAAGTGGAAGAAGACGCTCAAGAGAGGGGGGATAAGAGACAGGTTTCATCAAGGGGGACATGGGGAAAATGGGGGTACTTTAACTTTCAAGGGAGGAGGGAAGGTTAGACATGGAGAGAAAGAGAAGAGAGATAAATAATGTTTAGGTGGTGTTAAAAACCAGAGGGAAATGTATTAGTTCAAACGTCTGCTGAAAAATATCTGTACATGTACACTATCTGTACATGAGTCCACGTGTATACCTGAAGAGTGCCTAACAAGAAACACAGCGTCAGAGAGAAGAAACCTCCCTGTGAGTTGTCAGGGTAGTCCAAGAGACTCCCCAAATAACACAGGTAGTCCTTGATTATCTTCTAGAATTTGAAGGTCAGACCCTACTGCTGAAGACAGGACATACTTTGGACACAGGACTTGGAG
>NW_008474838.1:0-1306 GCF_000622305.1 Nannospalax galili | reverse complement strand
TGCACCACCATGCTTGGCTACTATTGTTCATGTTTGTAAATAACCTGAAATATTTACAAATATTTACAACTGTCATACCTTTCCTTTTACATCAAGTACTACGTGCTTTTTCCATATATGTTTAATTCTTATGGTGACCCTATAGGCTAGCTACATTCTCCTGTGACAAGTAGAGTTCTTGAGGCTCAGGGAGCGTCTGTGCAGGGTCTTAAGTTGCTTAGCTGGAGGTTGGGTGCACCTCCCTGCCAAACTGACACTTAGAGCCATCTCTTCTTTTGTTTTTTGAGGTCCTTGTTGTAAGAAGAGTTGATCCCCATTTAGATACCACAACTGCTTCAGTTGTGTTGGTCTTTACATGCACTGAAATAAGAAGATAGAAATTGTCTGGCTAGCCAACTCCAGGGAAGATTGTGATCTCCAGTATCTGTGCTACTACAAGGCCAGGTTTGGGAGAAGTCCACCATGCAAAGACTGACCTCTCTCAGCATCGAGTTTCACAGTCCTTGCCAGGTTGCAGCAAGCATCTCCCCATTACCATGACAACTGGGGATACCTGTCCCAGGACGAACATCTCCAAATCAGATTCCAAAGTCACATCCTGGATTTGCCTGTTATCTATTGGCACATTGGTACCCAGGGTTTCTGTCTTTGGGGTCTGTCTTCCCTCAGATTAAGCAGCTGATGAATATTACATTGGCATTGATCCAACCAACCGACCACAGACGTGGATTTCAACTGTTCCAAGGAGCCCATGGGCTCTGTGTGCTTATGCTAAGGCCAGTCTCCAAAGCTAAGGAGACCCTTGGGTTCTTATACTAATTTTTTGTGTATATATACATATATACATACATATATAAATATAAATGAATAAGATGAATTTTTATCCTATTTAACCACCTTCTTATTGATTTGAATTTTTGGATACGTGAAATAAATATATGCATTTGACTGGTAGGGTATTTTTTCTTTGTTTTTCATAATTCACATCCTCTTCATGGCTAAGATAAATATCCTCACCCATTCTCTATGTAGCTATTTAACTCATCTACAACGTTATTCAAAAAGACTGCTTTTTAAAGGTTCTGTGAAGTTGGCTCTATAATTATGCTTTGATTTATTGCTAAAATGATCACATAATGATTTGAGAACGTGCATGTTGCACAATTCTCTTTTTTATTACTTTAGTGTTTCCTTTGTGTCCTGGTGCCTGTATACATATTTGAGCCAATTTTTATCTTATGTCACAGAATTTTGGAGTTGAAGGGAACATTTACCCCAGCCAGCCTCCAAAGCTCAGAAACACAAC
>NW_008474837.1:0-1305 GCF_000622305.1 Nannospalax galili | reverse complement strand
GAGCATTGTGATGGCATATTGAACATTGTTGTGGTACATTGGGGCATTGCGCTGGCACATAGGGGCCTTGTGATGACACATTGGTTCACAGTTATGGCACAATGAGCATTGAGATGGAAAATTTGAGCATTGTGATGACACATTGGAGGAGAGTGCTGGCTCATTGAGGACTGTTATGACACACTGGGTCATGGTGATGGCAGACTGGGCACTGTAATGGACAATGGAGCATTGTGATGGCACATTGGGACATTTTCAGCAACATTGAGCATTGTGACGTCACAGTGAGCCTGGCGATGACACATGGAGCATTGTGAATGGACCTTGAGCACTGTGATAGCACATTGAGGATGGTGCTGAAACATTGGAGCATTGTGATAACACATTAGGGCATTGTGAAGGCACAATAGAGCATTGTGAAGACGTACTTGAGCTTTTTAATGATATATTTGTGCATTGTGATATCACACAGGGAGTTGTGATATCACATTGTACAATTGTGATGACACATTGGAGCATTGTGATATCATATTGGAGCACTGAAATGACACACTGGGGCATTGTGATGGCACATTGGAACATTCTGATGTCACATGAAACATTCTAACAGCAAAGTGGAGCTCTGTAATGACACATTGGTTCATTTGCTGTCACACTGAGAATTTGATGTCACATTGTAGCATTGAGATGACACACTGGAGAATTGTGATGTCATATTGGATCATTGTGATGACAGATTAGGGCATTGTGATGGCAATTTGACCATTGTGATGGCACACTGGGGCATTGCAAACCACACTGAGCAATGTGATTGGATAATGTAGCATTGTGAAGACATATTGGATCATTTTGAGGGCACATTGAGCATTGTGATGGCATAATTGGGCATTGTGATGGCACACTGAACATTGTGATGACACATTGTGGCATTGTGAGGAGACATTGAGCACTGAGATGGCATGTTGAGTATTATGACACTTTGGGCCTTGTGATGTCACACTGAGTAATGTGATTTCACATTGGAACATTGACATGCCACACTGAGCACTAAGATGTCAGCTTGGAGCATTGTGGTGACACATTGGGGCATTGCTAAGGCACACTGAGCATTGTGACATCATAATGGAGCATTGTGATTGCTTATTGGAGCAATCTGATTCAACATGACACATTGTAACAGCAAATTGGAGCATTGTGATTGATGACATATTGCAGCATTGCAATTGCACATCGAGTCCGGTGATGACACATTGAAGCATTGTGATGACACATTGGTGCATTGTGATGTCACACTGAGAATTGTGA
>NW_008474836.1:0-1306 GCF_000622305.1 Nannospalax galili | reverse complement strand
TTAAACAAAAAAAAAAAAAAAAAAGCCCCACAGGGGGTCTGTGGTCTGTCCCTAAATAGAATTACAGCAGTTCTCTGTTGTCCTCCAAGCTCCCTTTGCTGTCACGTGAAGGTGCAGATTTAATACAACAGAGACTAGCCTGCAGTCTTGCTTTGAACACAGGCCTGGGCCACATGATCACTATGAAGCACCCTTCTGGATTTGGACTGCTGATATCTCCTTCTTCAGGCTCTTGATAAATATGGTTTCATTTTGCTGTGTGCATGAATCTGCAAGGGCTTTGTGCAGAGTCAAGTGCTGAGGCTGTGTTGAAAATTCAGAGAGCAAGAGTGCGCTTTGTGTGGCTGGAGAGGCAGCTCAGCAGTTAGTGTTCTTGGTGTTCTTGCAGAGGACCTGTGTTCAGTTCCCAGCCCCGACACCGGGTGCTCACAAATGTCAGTAACTCCAGCTCCAGGGAACCTGGCACCCTCCTACCTATACGCACGTGTTGCCCGTGCACATGCTGAGACACAAATACACATGAGTTTATAACTTTTAACAATTTTTAAGAGAAGCATGAGCTTTGTAGCTTTGTAAGTAAGGCAAGCATTCTGAAGAGACGTTTTTGCCCACAGTCAGGAAATGGGGAGAAACATTTATATCTCGGTGACTTTTGCTTAGTTCTGAAGCTTTTCAGGTCTCAGTTGTCTTCTGGTCACAGGCCTTGTTCTCTTTCTGAAACTCAAGTCCAATAAGGTAAACGATTGTGTGTGAAAATCAGTTTCGGCTGTCATAACCATTGTGCCTATCAAGGAACAGTCCTCCTCCCAACGGACCCTACAGTTAAACATTTTGTTAAGTGGAGACTCACTCCTCAAGTTCATTCTCATCGGAATATTGTTACACAGTCCAGGATGTATAATCAGGGGTCGATCATTAGATAAGTAGCAATTATTGACCTAGAAAATACTACAGTGTATGTGTGGATTTAGACTTTCTTTGCTACTTTCTATATCAGCATAAATATAACTGTATTGTCATTGTTACTGGCCCAGAAGGTTCTATTTTATGAGTAGATGTAGTATAGTTTAGTTTAGCTGCATTTATTTTGTTCTTTTGTTTGTTGTTTATTTGCTTGATGTGACAGGGTCTCAGCTCTCAATATGTAATGCAGATTGGCCTTGACAACTTCCTACATCAGCCTCCAAAGTGCTTGGGATCATAGGTTGTGTGCCACTGTACCCAACCAGTTTCTTCCCTTATGAGTAAGAAACATTCTATTATTTCTGATTGTCAGTTATTAAAAATGCTGAAGTTGTAAAAAAAA
>NW_008474835.1:0-1305 GCF_000622305.1 Nannospalax galili | reverse complement strand
TTCAGCAATAGGGTCTTACCTTCAAGATCTGGGAGGTAATCAAGGGCTGTGGCAAACTCAATAAAATAAAAACTGGTACAGAACTGGGAAAGGGCAGGAAGCCCCAGCCTGAGCTGATCACTGCCAATAGTTGAGAGTTGATCTTCTTTAAAGAAGTGATGCTATAGACTTAACAGGCTCCAGTGGATGAACTCATACCTAGGAACAGCTGGTACACAAGCCTGACTCAATAGGTTTTAACATATATGACAGAATATATGAAATCCTGTAAGTGAACTTTGAAGGGGCACACACGTGGGAGGGGTCTAAATATGATCAAGATGTATTGTATGAGATCCACAAAACTTTAATTAAAAATATATATTGAAAAGGGGATAAGGAAAGATTATAAGACAGATAACTATACAATTAAACAGTCTTAGGAGAAATCAAATGACAGCTAGCAAAAGTAATGTCAACTGGAAAGACATCTTGAACAAAATTAGAACTCTAACTTGAAACTGTAAAAGTTGTAAAAAAAAAGTTTACTGAACTACATCCACAACAGAAGTCCTGGAGGGAAAACAAGCTACCACAGGTAAATCCCTATTCAAAACGATCCTAAGCAAATTTCTCATATTATACTGACAGGACTAGAGAGATGTCTCAGAAGTTAAAAGTGGGTACTGCTCTTGGAGAGGACCCAGGTTTGGTTCCCAGCACCCATGTTAGGTGGCTCATAACTGCTTGTAATTCTGGTTCTAGGAGATCCAGTGACCTGGCCTTTACGGACACCTGCATTCACGTGCACATACCCACACGCAGCCATGCAAGCACATAACTAAAAATAAAAATAAATCTTTAAATGATACTGATAAATGTAAAGGTGTCGAGATCAGTTAGCCTGTCATGGGCCAAAGATAAAAGAGAAATGTAGGCATTCAGATAAGGTTTTGAGTAGACCGTGACTGCAATAAAGGTTAACATGTCAACTCACTTTCAAAGCAGCCAGTGTTATTTGTTGGCATGGTCATGGGAAAGTCACCCCAAAGAAAGACACTAAAAGACTTGTGTCGGTACAGGTGGATACATGCTGTGTCTGGATCTGGAGTGCTGGGGCTAGTGCAGGGCAAGACCTCCAATGGCCGTGAAGAAAGAAGCAGACAAAGTTGGTGACATGGCTGAGGATCTGGAAACCAAATGTTCCAATGAACTGCCTTCAACGTTTTAAAAGATTGCCACAAACAAGAACTCACACCCCTCCTCTACAGGCCCAGGAGGCGAAAGTCAACAGAGTTCTACAACTATTGGCTCAAAATGAGAAAA
>NW_008474834.1:0-1306 GCF_000622305.1 Nannospalax galili | reverse complement strand
CTGTTTCCAGGACATTTACTAACAGGTTAAGCTAGAATACAAAGCTGAGGCATACGTCTAGGGGTAGCTTCACAATGGTGCTCTGCAGATTCTCCTGAATTTACCAGAACAGCAATAATAACTACAATTAGGATAATAAAGGTCCTGAAGTCAGAGATCTTAGGCATCTTAGGTATCGTGAGCACAGTTCTGTGCGAGTGCTCCACAGACCAGAGGCTGGCAGGTGTGTTTTGTCAAAGAAGCCTGCATATTAGGAGCCTCCCTTTTCCAGTTTCTCTTAGCAGCTGTCTGCTTAGGCTCCCATAATGCAATTCCAGAAACTGGGAGCTTGAACAAAACCCTTTTCACCCACTGTTCTGAGGCTGGAAGGGGTTAGCTGGGTTTCTTTCTTCTGAAGTCTCTCCTAGGCTTTCGGATGGATTCCCTCACCCTGTGTCCTCATATGGTCTTTCCTGTGGCTATACACCTGGCATCTCTGCATGTCCAAATTTGTTCTTCTTAAATGGACACCCATCAGATTATATAAGACACCATTCTAATGGCCTCATTCCAACCTAATTATTTTAAAGGTCCTATCTCCACATGTCCTCCCCCCCTAAAGTAATGGAGGTTACAGCTTCTACATGTGAATTTGGGGAGAATATAGTTCAACCTGTTATTAACACCCATCAAAGGGCCACTGCCACTTTTGTCTTAAAAGAAAAGTACAAATAGATAGCATGTACTTACCTTTTTAGCATCCTTACCTTTCATCTGTCCTAGTGCCTTTCTCTGGCTCATTTCAGTCTAGGGTTGTTCAGGATAATCCCAGGACTTAGATCTGGAGTGTCAATGGCAGGTCTCAGCCACATCTTTATGCTGCTCACGTACAACGAGAGAGAATGCCAAATTGTTCTTTATGTGAACCATGGAAGTTGAGTACCTTTTTTATTTTTACAATAATAGCTTGCTCATTAACATTTTAATCCCATTGCAATTTGACACATCTGTCCGTGTTTCAGACAGGTGAACAATATGAGACCAGATCTTGGGAAAATTCTGTTTTTCAGTTTTCTTTCCTATCATGCCATATTTCTGGGGAGGGATAACATCTTTCTGGGTCCCTTCTGAAGTCTTCACTGTTTTGCATGAGTTCAAAGCCATGCTGGTTTTAAGGACAGAAGAAGTAGGTATAGAGCCCCAAGGCCTCTTTTTTTCCCTTTTGTGGATCCCTCATCTCCCTCTGAGAGATGACTCATTTGATCCCCAGCATGTTTCAGATCTTTTGTTCAAATTAAAAAGAAAATGAAAAGATGCTATTTTTTTT
>NW_008474833.1:0-1306 GCF_000622305.1 Nannospalax galili | reverse complement strand
TTTTTTTAGGATGTGGAAAAGTACCATTCAATGAAATGACTCACATGTAAGAGTCTATTTTGTAGAAGATACACTGTAAAATGCACAAAGAAACAGGTAAAATTGATTTTAGTAATTCATTTGCTCAAATCCCTGAAATAAATATATTATTTTTAATGTATATTTTTATTGTTTAGTGTATTTCATACAAAAATACTTTATCTTTTACTCCCTCCCCTTCCCACACCCCTCTAAACCCCGCAACTGGATTTCATTCATTCTATTATAGATGTTATCAAGTTAAGTGTGTATCAGATATCCTTCAGTGCAAGTTCATACACTGAGGTCTAGTCAGCCTATTTAGGGTCTCTATTATTTTTGAACAAGTAAACAATTAAAATTATAAATGCAAACAATATCTCCTCCAAAATATATTCAAATTATGTTGTGTGTTTGACTAGACACATTTCAAGTATCGGTAGCTGTCTTAGTTACTTTTCCTACTACTATTGTAAAATACCCTAACAAAAGAAATTTAAGGGAGACCGGGTTTATGGGGCTCCCAATTCCAGGCTATAGTAAACCAAGGTGTCAGGATGTTGAGGTGGCTCATCATATCACACGCAGTCAGGAACACAGAGCAATAAGTTAATGCACACATGCTAGCGCTCACACTTTCTCTACTCTTATACTGTCCAGGATCCCTGAGTAGAGAACTGTGCCACCCAGAGTGGGTGGGTCTTCCCACCTCAATTAACGCAGTCAAGATAAGCTCTCACAGACAGAATCCAAGGCCAAGGTGATTCTAGATATTGTCAAATGATAACTAACAATAGCCACCCCAGCAGCTATTAGTGATACTGGTATTATATAGCACAGACATGAAGAGTCATAGGCAAGAAACATTTAGCTCTTCTTCATTCTAAATGTAAATATTCTCATTTCTTCCTTACTCTGTGCTGCATAGATGCTTTCAGGATCTGGACCAGTATACATCTGAACCATATTCTAGATCAGTAACAGTAACAAGTAACCTAGGCCTTCTAGTTGAGTTTCTATGAAACTCTGCTGTGTCACAGACCAGCTGTAAGTTCTTAGATCCTAAGACAAGTTATCTAACATATTTTAGTCTCAGTTTTTAATTTGTTAAATGGGGTGATGAATTATATATAAATCTCTTGGCACATGAGTTGCTTTTTATGTAGATGATCTTAAAATTGAAAGTGAGTCTCCATTTCCTTCTATGTTGGTCTTCAAAAGAAATAGTGTTTATTATTCTCAAGACAGAAATGATGTGTGTTACTAGTCCTCATATGCTCAAACGCTC
>NW_008474832.1:0-1303 GCF_000622305.1 Nannospalax galili | reverse complement strand
TGTGTGTGTGTGTGTGTGTGCGTGTGTATGCTTGTGTGTGCTTGTTGATGGCAGACGAATTCTTTAGGGTCCTCATCATCTCCCACCCAGTTTTTTGAGAGAGGGTCTCCCTGTCCCCCCAACCATCTTGGAACTCACTATGTAATCCAGGCTGACCTCAGCCTCACAGAGATCCGCCTGCCTCTGCCTACCAAGTGCTGGGATTAAACAGTGCACAACGACACCCAGCACACCTTAATTTGTGAAGCAAGATCTTCAGCTCAGTCTGGCACTCACCAAGTGTGTTGGTTGGTTTTCTTTCGCTGCACTTACAGGTCCACAAGGATAAGAGTCTGTCATGGGGTCGGACATGGGAGAAGTACAAAGCTCAGCTATTCATTTCTCCAAGCAGGCACAGGAAGGGGGGGCGGGGAACTAAGCTCATGAACTTTGAAAACACACCCCCAGTGACCTGTTTCAGTCTCCTATATGGCCAGACCTCCTAAAGTTTCCGTGACTCACACCAAGCAGCTCAGTAAACTTGAAGACCCAGTACTCAAATATGTGGGCCTCTGGGGAACAGCTCATACAAACCACCACATCCAAGAAGGTAGGTTGGCTGAGCAGTGATCTGTGATCCCTGTGTCACATGTCCGCCTTCCCGGTTCTGGCAAACCCAGCCACGAAAACTTTCTTTTAATGAATGCTGGGGATTTGAACTCAGTTCCCTGCTTGTGCAGGGAGTGCTCCTAGCCACAGATCCGCCCCCTCCATCCCTGCAATCAACTTTTTATGGAAAGAATGCTGACCATGAGAGAGCAAGTGTAAAGCTTTCTGAAAATAAACTGGATGTGCTCTGAACTGAGACATAGGTCCTGGAGGCGGGGGAAACTTGGAGAAACTCGGAAGAAACGTAACAAGACTCAGAAAGCTCATATTTATATGGCAGAAGAGCCCCCTCCCTGAGATCTTATAAGGAGTAAATAGTGGCTGAGGGATAGGAGACTCTTGCATGGTCTAATGGTGGATGGCACCATCTAATGGTGGATGCCTGCTAGTTGAGCAAGACCCTGGCACCGTTCAGCCTTCTCGAATCCTTACCCACGCAGAGCTGTGACTTAAATATACTTTATTTAGTATTATTTGTTATTTTATGCATATGAGTGTATGGTTTGTGTGTATGTAAGCGCACCCATATCAGGCAATGTCCATGGACGTCAGAAGAGGGTGTTGGATCCCCTGGAACTGGAGTTACGGACTGTTGTTAGCTGCCATGTAGGATCTGGGAACCGAATCTGGGCCCTCTCCAAGAGCAGCCAGTGCT
>NW_008474831.1:0-1305 GCF_000622305.1 Nannospalax galili | reverse complement strand
AAAAAAGTAGGAGGGTTTGTCAGGAACATAGAAGTTGAGCTATGAATGAAATTCCACTACTTTGAAACTGAGTAAAATTTTATGACTTTATTCTTGTTTATACTTCTGAGTATGAACCACGTACAGGTGTAATTCTTCCTTGATGATACTTGACATGGCATACATATGACAGATTCTGTGACTCAGAGAGTAAGATGGTAAAACATTCAGTAAGAATAACATTACTTCTATGTGAATTGTGCTGGATCCCTTGGCAGGAAGCGTAGAAGGAAGATCGGGCCAAAGTTTTCCATTCCTGCCACAATGTCAAACTTCTTTTCTCTCTGGAGGAATCCAGGCCTAGCTAAGACCAAAAGCAACATGGCTCTGTCATTCCATGTATTTTTATAGTCCATAATAAATTGCATGACCTGAATTATACATCAAAGAATGATGTGAAAAACAATGTTACTTCTATTGCTTACTAGTCCAATAAGTTATAATGACAAACAGCAGGTCCTTGAGACAGACCAGTATTCTTCCACCCCACAGGAAAATGTGACAGGACACATGCAAACCCACCCCATAACTGCTAACTGTATTTCCTCTTGGGATAGATGCCACACAACCCAGTAACTTCTCTTGTTCCTCTTGAGCACAAGACACAGATTAAGATCTCACCTCTCTAAAGGTCATTGAAAAGGTATGAAACATTTTTAAAATGATGCTATCTGATAAAAATCACTATTAGTGGGAATGATAAGTTTTCACTGTAAGCACTCCTTCTGGTAGTCATTTTCCTGTAAATAAGCAAAGATGTTCAGATATGAGGCAATTTGACTTTTTCCTTTGCTGCTTGGCAGCCTTGAGCAAAAGGTCTGTCTGTCATACAGTCAACCAGCCCACCCTGTCCCAACATGCCTTTTCAGAACATGCAATACATGCCTTGAGAAAACTACCGGTCAAGGGGCAGCCTCAGCATTTCTAGAAGTTTATCTGTGGATCCTTTAGTAACACAAGCCTTGTCAAAGGGGAAGAGAGATTTTCCTTTGCAGACTACTGAGGAGCTGTGGCTGCAGCTAAATACATTGACTGCCATTTTGTGTTTTGCAAGAGTATGTCTGCATGTGCATTTGATGTCTGCTGCTATTGGTGAAAGCACTCCTTCCCTGGATCTATCAGGAGGCTGTTTAGCTCTCTTGATGAGTCAGCTGGAGATGACTTCCTGTACTGCCACCATCCCTATTGATGTAAAATAAGCAGAAGGAAAGGTTTATCTTGGGCTGGAGAGAGACCAACAGTTAAAGGCCTTGTTGTGTAAATGTG
>NW_008474830.1:0-1305 GCF_000622305.1 Nannospalax galili | reverse complement strand
AAAGCACTCAGCTCTACCACTACTTAGACATGTGACATTGGGACAAGTATCTTAGCTTTGCAAGACTTCAATTCCACATCTGAAAATTGCTAATAATGTAAAGATGAAATAAGAGCTAAAATGTTTGGTACATGATGCGTGCCCCCCCACACACACTTCTTTGTAGCAGCAAATCAAGGACCAGCAGACAGAGCTCTTAACTCCAGCCCAGAACACTTTCCATTACACTTCACTTATGTGAGCACCGCTGTTTGGAAATGAGACTATCAAGTGCATTTTTTAAAACCCTGTCTTCCAAAAATCAATCTGTTCGCATTTTTAATAATGCAAGAAAGAAGCTTGAAGTTGGCCCATAGAGATTTCCATGAACCAAAGGTTTAGTTTTAATTGGATTTTGTGCCTGTTGTTATGGAAATAGTTGTTTCATAAATGAAGCGTTATGACTTTACTGCAAGATCAGGCCTGAAATGGAGTATAAGGATGATATCATCCTTATGCTTTTCCTTAAAATTAAAAGAACAGGAGGAAAGCTGCTTCAAAAGCACATTTTCTAAGAAAAAAATATGTCCCCTATAAAAATAGCTTTAAAATGACATATTCTCTTCTCAAGGATCAAAACCAAGGATGACCCTGGCTGCCAGTAGGACACTAGGCCACTGTGGAGAGTTATTAAACACCCCTTTCTTCACATTGAAACTGGATACAGCTCCTTTGATCCTGGGACTTGCTTTCAACATTTGGTCTCACAGAATTGCTGCAGTTGCTGAACTAACAGGCTTCCTCTAGTTATTCAGTGATGAATTTCTCAAAACTTTTCTGTCTAGAATAGCTTTCATTTGTGTATCTGGATTTGAAATATAACTCCTTTACAGAAAAATAAAAGAGATAACTTCCAATCTTAATGTTAGTTGCAATGTTTAAAGAATTGAGGAAATTCTCTTGCAAAATTTAGCTCATGTTAGTCTCTTTTAATCCCCAAATACATATCAATCAAGGAAGACAGTATTTATAGACAAAATCAGTAATGCCATGAGGAAGAAATTAAGATTGTATGGATAGCCTATGGCTGTTACAGCAAACAAGGACCTCATGTGATGGACCACTGAGAATCCCTCCACTTGCTTCGGTGGCTTATTCTTTGATTTTTTTTTGCATCTATAGACATATTTTTGCATTCTCATATGTCTTCCTAAAATCCCCACATATCAATTGATTTTACTAGTAGAATTTGGTTAAGGAAACTGTAAAAGTCAGTCCTGACTCTCTAACTGGGAAGTCATGAAGCTAAATGATGCCAGACCCTTG
>NW_008474829.1:0-1268 GCF_000622305.1 Nannospalax galili | reverse complement strand
AAGAAAAAGAAAGGAAAGGGGCAGCAAGACTGCACTTCTTCTGAAGGCTCTGGGGGAGAATTCTAGTTTCTGAAGCCATCTGCATCCCTTGGCTAATAGCCATACATCACTGTGACCTGGAGCCACCATCCCATCTCTTGCTCTGACTTTGACCCTCTTGCTTCTCTCTTATAAGGACTTTAAGTACACTGGACAGCCTAGAATAGTCTATCTCAAATCTTTGTTATTCATACCTGCAAAGTTGCTTTGGTCCTTGTGAGGAGCAGGGCATGGACATCTGCGGGCAGCACTTTATTCTCATTACCCTCTCCAACTTCCCTGTTCTGCTGTGGCTGTAGCGATAGGAGCTTCAGCTTACTGAGTGGCTCCTGTGTGGGCCCAGGAGTTTCGTCGATGACAGAGAAACAGTGGGATGTAGCAGATGCTTTCTGTACCGTTGTCCTTACACTTACTATTTCTGGACTCCATGACCAGATTTCTAACTCCCACTGTACCATCATTTGTCTGAGGGCTTTCTCTACCTGCCAGAACTTATTCTGAAGCCTTAAGTACAGAGGAATTAGTGTTTCTTCCTGCCCCGAGCCTCCTTTAATTGGTGATTAATAGACTCAATGCCTTTTCCCTGTGGCTGGGAAGACTTAGGTGCCCATAATATACAGTTTTTCAGAGTTCCCAGTGGAATTAAGCTCTGGTTGTCTATGAGCATGTCCCTTTTGGAAACATACCCTCTCCTCTATTTTTCTGCCTTTTCTTGCAGATCTTATTTCTCCTACCACCCTTGGTAGGAGTTTTGGATCATCTGCCAAATAAACTTCTGGCACTTGAATACCTTGCCTGGGGACCTGCTTCCAGGGGAACTCCACCTAGGGTATTGAAGTGGTCAACTAACTTGCTTCACGGCTGGGAAGTGACAGGGTACTGCAAACTATGGCTCTGTAAGTACTCCAGTTGCTTCTCTTAGCTGGCTTATTGCTCAACATTCCTGAGAAATACTAGTAATTCAAGATGTCATTAACCTCGAAGGTGCTTCTTTCCAAGCATCTGACTTGAAAGAAGAGAGGATTCCCAGAGGGCAGGGAGAGACAGCAATTTAGCCATCTGAGACCTTGACTTGATGGGGATGAGGATGCTGTGAATCTCAGGTTGCAATAGCTTGTGGGAATTCCCTGAGCATCTCTGAGAACCACACACACAGACACATCAGTCAGATGGAAGTAGCTGGGTTTGTGTTGTGTGTGTGTGTGTGTGTGTGTGTGTGTGTGTGTGTG
>NW_008474828.1:0-1291 GCF_000622305.1 Nannospalax galili | reverse complement strand
ACACACACACACACACACACACACACACACACACACACACCCTGCCTCAGTGATTCCACTCCATCGCTGTCAGTCAGCTTTCTCTGGGGGACTAAAAAGCACCCACTGCATGGCTTTCTCCTCCTACCCTTCCCTTTCTTTGGAGCAGTGGACCACAGTTATCAGAGTGGTGGTCACAGGGTACAGTATGCAGTCACAGGGGCTCAGACTTATCTTCGCACACCTTGTGTGAGACGCTGTTCAGAACCACACTCAGAGTGAAGCCCTCAGCTCTTACACAACTGGCATGGGAGGACACACAGTCTACCCCAGGTTACCCAGCTCACCTGTTGGTATCCAGTTTCTCTGCTTTTCCTCATGGAGATGGCCCCTCAGGTCAGCTTGCCCAGGACCTTTGTGCTCATTGCTCTTTTTTAACGTGGAGATGCCCTTTTCTCAGAGTCGCAAGCCTCACCCTGCATTTCCCCTACATCTGCTTCAGTGTCACCGTTTTATTTTAGATAGTCTATCCTCAAGCCTGGCCTGCTTTCTCTATTCTTTTCTTTCTTGTGTGTGTGCACTTGTATGTGTGCCTGCAGATGCCAGGAGTTGATGTTAGGTCTCTTCATCGACTGCTTTCCACTGTTCGTTTGTTTTTTATTTTTGTTTTTTTTGAGGCAGGGTCTCTCTGTAGTCCTAGGCGGCCTAGAACTCACTGTATAGACCCGGCTGGCCTCAGTCTTACAGAGATTCACCTGCTTCTGTCTCTTGAGTGTGGCGATTAAAGGTGGGCACCACCACACTCAGTGCCCACCTTACATTTTGAGATAAAATCTCTCACTGTTCAGAATCATTGACTTAAGCCAAGGTCCTGTGGCCCTGGGGGACTTGAAAGGTGTTCTCTTGAACCTCTCCCCTCCACCCCTCGGGTGAACCATCTGCTCTCCCCACACAGCCCCCTCTGGCCAAACAGTCCACCTGTGCCCTTCCTCACTGGAGCTCCTGCCTGTGTGAGCGCCTTGTTACCTTCCACTTGCACCCCGCCACCATCTGCCCTTTCTGCCTCGCCGCTCTCAAGGGGCCATCACCTGTGACCCCTGTAGACAGAGGAGGCTTGCCTTTCCTCTTTTACCGCCCAGCACCTGTCTTCTGGCCTCAGGCCTCTTCATTCTTCATCCCCTCATCGACTCACTCATTCATCTGCTCATTCAACCCAGACACAAGCTCACACTCTGTTCTAGGCACTGTGCCACCTGCTGAGATGAAAAGAAAGCCTGCCCTCAAGGAGATTACAAACTTAAATCCACAGAAA
>NW_008474827.1:0-1304 GCF_000622305.1 Nannospalax galili | reverse complement strand
TCACAGAGATTCACCTGCTTCTGCCTCCCAAGTGCTGGGATTAAAGGCGGGCACCATCACGCAATTTTATTTTTTTTAATTAGCTCAAGTATGCATGGATGGATATTACTTAATTCTGGATGAGATGTGTAAATTTTGTTCATATTTTTAGCATTTTTAGATGCAATGAGTGAAAATCTTTGTGTTCTGATTTTCTTTCTGTTGCGATAAAATACTCTTGTGATAAAATACTCTGATGTAAAACAACTTAAGGGAGGAAAGGTTTATTTGAGCTTACAATTCCAGGTCAGTCTGTCATAGGAAAGTCAGGGCAGAGACTTGAAGGCAGGCCTTCTATCCCACACAGCATTACCTCTGACCAAAGAACTCACTTCACAGGAGCCATGGAAGATGCTGGCTAGCTGGCTATCAGGCCAGCTTGTGCTTAGCTAGAGTTCTTATACAGCTCAGGACCACCTGTTTAGGGATGGTGCTACCTACAGTGGGCTGGACTCACTCACATCAATTAACAAAGCAATCCCTTACAAATATGTCTACAGGTCAATCAGATCTAAGCAACGCCTCAACTGAGGCACTTCCTCTCAGATGACTCTAGGCTGTGTCATGTTGATGTTTAAGCTAACCAGGACACTTGGCATGTGAAATGAATCCTTTCGTTCCTTTGATATCAGCATCAATAGTTTGAACAGCCTATATTGCTCACAAAGATTTGTCACCTTGAGTCAGTGCACCAGAGTAAGATTTGGGAGAGGCAAATCCTTGCAGGCTCAGTTCTTGGGAAACAAAGTAGGTAAAGATATCTATCAGGGACCAAGTTGTATAAAAAGGACAGAAAGCAGCCTGGGTACAGAAGATACCATGGCCAAGCTGGCAGGCTTCTCTGAGGGGCACTGTCTATTAAAACGGTCTTTTGACAAGCCTCTTAATTCTCCACACTGTACCGCACACACTCAGTTGCCGAGTACGGAACTACCCTGTGAGGGTGTGACCATAGCAGGGTTGCCAGGCAGCTGGGAGGAATTCCTGGGGAGGAATTGACCTTTGGGGTCTATCTGCTGGCCACACTCTGCATAGATGGCAGGTGTATGGGTTTCCTAGCACTGCCGTGACCAGTTACCACACACTTGCAACTTAGAGTAACAGACTTATATTCTCATGGCTCTGCAGGCCTGAGGTTCAGAATCACACTCTGATCTTATACACCAAGCTCAGCCGATCCCAGCTGTAGAGTAGTTGGAGTGGCCACATAACTGCTGTCCTACTTTGTTTCTCCATTGCTGTGACAAAACACTCTGACCACTACC
>NW_008474826.1:0-1303 GCF_000622305.1 Nannospalax galili | reverse complement strand
ACTTTTCCCTACAATGACTTTTCTTGAATCAGAGGCTCTGTTTTGATTTCCCTTTAGGATAGTGAAGTTACTAATGTGAGTAATCGATTTCTTTTAGCAAATATTTTTGTTTTAGTTGAGTGATTTCCTAGCTATTTTGCTATTCATTAATGTACTAATCACTGGGGGAGGATAGAAAAGGAATATAGTGGAAAGTGAAGGTTTGAGTTAAAGAAATTATGTTTATATTTTAAGAATAAATTCAATGTTTACTTTGTTTAATAAATGAACAATATAATGATTCAAAACAAAAAAAAATACATACACAGAAAGATGCACACACAGACACACACACATAAACACACACACACTTATACAGACACACAAACAGACACACACACAGACTCAGACATTCCCCCAACACAGGCACACGCCCTTTAGAGATACACACACACACAACACAAGATTAGGAAAACAAGAAAATTTCTCTTAGACTTCTGAAAATAAAATATACTCTTCATTCACACTTGCTGAAACCACACAAATCCAAAGTATCTTAAGAAAGAACTAGAAATCATTACAAGCATTAGGATGATGAATGATAGAAAATGTCTCCCAACTGAATGAAAATGGCAACCCACGAAATATATGTTTAAATGTACTTAAAAATCTTAAGCCCTAATGTGTCCTTTGGAATAATCATGTGGAACATTGTTGAGACAATCGATAAAGTTTGAATGGTGTCTAAGGATCAGAATGCAAATTCTTGACTTTAAAGATTCTATTTTGGTTCTATAAGGAGAATGTAATGTTTAGAAACTGTTAACAGTCTCCTTCTAAACTTCTGAAAACAATTTGTTAATTTAACATGAATAAAATTCAGTGATACTTTATGTGTCCTTTCTCTACCACTTGTGCTGTTTCATAGGATAAGAAAGAATGTCCACTGTTCTGCTGCTTGGTCTCTCTTTGATACATCTCTAACAAAAAGGAAGTGTTAACATGTACAATGATACAGTGTTGCATTACATCGGTACAATTATGTAAAAAAACACTCTCTGGTCAATATCCTCTTCAGAATGCAACCAAAATGTCAATTTAGCATTTCTCCTAAAAAGTCATATAAAATAAAATGATGTTCAAAGAAAGGGGAAAGGTATGGTGGTAACACTTGCTAATTTCCTTTCTTTTCCAGTACCTTAATTTTCTTTAGGTAATTTATGTAAACTTCAATTAATCTTATTTGTATGATGATGAATAAGAGCTAGCTACTCAGGATTGGAGAGATGGCTCAGCAGTTAAGAGCACTGACTGCTCTTGCAGA
>NW_008474825.1:0-1304 GCF_000622305.1 Nannospalax galili | reverse complement strand
TTTAGGAAGATCAGCTCTTCTTCATCTAGCAGCAATCAGTTGCCAACAGGGAATGTTCATTCTTTTTATTGCATAACAAATTTCTATGCAACCTCAGAGGCAAGAGGAAAAGGATTTTGTGTGGTTTAAATACTGTGGTTCATTATAGAGTTTGTGAATGCTAAATCACAGCTTGACAGGCAAAGGAGAAGGGAAGAAACTAATGACTGTGTGGACTCTGTAAGTCACTTTCTGAGGGCTGAGTTTATTTGCATCTTAGCTCCTGGCCTGGCTGATAAGCTACTACCTGTACTGCCTACAACCCACACAAATGAGAAGGGTCTCTCTGCCTTTAGCACCTCTAAACCCAAGAAATGGAAGTTCTTGGAATTGGAGTGTTTGTCTTTATTGTCACCCACCAATTTGATCCCTTCTAGTGACTAGACTTTCTGATGTCCTGAGCCTACTCTGAGCTGACACTTCTATCCCTGTGTAATGGATTGATTTTTGTTTTGTTTTGTTTTAATCAAGAATATGGTCAAAGCATGTGATATACCTGCATGAAAATGTCTTGATGAAGCCTATCACTGTGTGCAATGAATATATGCCAATAAAAAGTCATATTAGAAAATAAGCTAAAAGATGCTCCTGGTTCAATGAGAAACACAGATAAACAGACCAGCAGTTGGGTACACAATAATCAATGTTATATTAGAAATCTGCAAAGGGGGCTGTGGAGGGGTAGCAACAGAACAAGCATTCAGCAACCCTACTGGGGATTGCGGCTTAAATGATGAGGTAAGAGAACTATGAGTCTGTGTCTGAATGGTGAAGAAAGCTATGGCCAGAAGGGCAAAGAGGCCGATGGGCTCTGGGAAGGCACTGAGGCCAGGCCTGTGCAGGAGCTAGGGTTCCCATCTGCCAGAACACTCCAGGGCACGAGAAAGGAGTAAGCAGGGCTGGAAGTGAGAGCTGTGGTGTATATCTTTTCTTAATTGGAATGTCAGTGGTGCCTGTCAGGGCAGGATGCATGCCCAGCTCTCAGCTATCACCTCCAACGAGAACAGTGTGGCCTTATTCAGACCTGTTGCAGGCATGAGCCATCTGTTCCTCCTCCCGGCCTGTCCTCTCACTATGTGTGCTCATGAAACAGTGATTTGGAAGTTAAGAATTCTCTCCCTATCTAGGCCATGACCTTGGCTGACCTTTTCTTTTGCTTTGTCATTTGTCGACAAGAATCCTAGTGGGGACAGAGCAGAGTGGTTAGAGCTTTGCTGACTGAATTCGAAAAGGACAGCACACAAAAACAGACCAAGGCCACACTG
>NW_008474824.1:0-1304 GCF_000622305.1 Nannospalax galili | reverse complement strand
TCCACCTTTTTGGAGCTTCTTGATTGGCTAACCTGGAACCAGCAAGCCCCAGGGTCCTTCCCTTGCCTCTGTACAGGGTTGCAGACGTGTGCTGCTGTGCCTGGCTTTTTACATGCGTACCAGGGATTGGAAATCAGGTCCTCTTGCTTGAGAGGCAAACACTTCATCCCAAGCCATCTCTCCAGCCCCAGAATTTCCTTCTAGAAAAGGCTGAATAATAGTCCTTTGTATGTGTCAAGCACATTAAAAACCCAGCTACACACTTGTTCCCGCTTGTTTGCTGTGAGTCATACTGCTGTGAGCACTGTGCAGGTCTTCAAGTCCATCCGTTCATTTCTTTTGGGTGTATAGGCACAAGTGGATTGCCCCACCAGACATTGGACTTGGAACCTACTCTAATCTAGAATGACGTCACCTAAACTAATTATATTTGCAAATACCCTGTTTCTAAATCAGGGTGCATTCTGAGGTTCTAGTGGGCAGACCCATTTTGTTGGTAAATGTTGGGCTTTGTTCCTGGTTCCTGTGCACAGAGCCCCTAAAACTCTGTGAATTTATTTTCTCTTTCATGCTGATTAAGTGGCAGGAAAGGGAACCTGGGCAGCTGCAGGGTAGAGCTGGTTGTTCGAAAACCAGCCATGCATGTTCAGCGTCAGAGCTTCCACCTTGCACCCCTAAGCCCCGGGAGTTCAGTCAGTCCTGTTCTGACAGTGCAGCGGTGTGCACACCTGCACCAGGAGGATGGCACACCCTGGCCTTTCACCAGCTGCCTTTGGAATAGTGAAACACTTGCAGATTGTACTGAGTTAGCTGTTCTGCAACATCAACTTTTTCTTTAGTTCTGACACTCCAGAGTTAGGGCAGGCCCTACAGATTCAGGCTGAGCCCCAGTATCTCTCCCACTGCTGATGGCAACTGCGAGTGGCCAGTCTTCCCGGTCTGATGCTGGGTAAGCTCAGCTTCTACAGTTAGTGGAACAGGCTCAGAAGCCGGAAATTGCGTGCAGTATTCTGAAGAGCTCTCTTAGTCTGGCTGTTGATTTGCTTAATCAACCCTTAGAGAACAGAGGCTTTGACTTTTGAGGCTGTCCAGCTTGTTGGGTTTTCCATTGATGGTGACTTGGATGTTTTGATAGAATCTAACCGAAGAACAGCTCTGTGTTTTCACAAAGCATGGATTCAGATTTATTATGTAGTGTTGTCATTTTCCTTTTTTTTTTTTTTTGGTCTTTTTGAGACAGGGTCTTCCTGCTTCCTGTAGCCCCAGCTGTCCTGGAACTTGCTGTGTAGACCAGGCTGGCCTCG
>NW_008474823.1:0-1304 GCF_000622305.1 Nannospalax galili | reverse complement strand
GAGTGCTGGGATTAAAGGCGCCAGCCACTCTAAGTCAGTGAGCAGCATTTCCACACAGCCTGTGCTCCAGCTCCTGCCCTCAGGTTCCTACCCCAAGTTCCTACCTTGGGCTCCCTCAGAGATGAACTGTGACCTAGGAGATGTAAGCTGAATAAACCCTTTTCTCCCCAAGTTGGTATTTGTCAGAATGTTTTTTCATAGCATTAGAGAAACAAACTAGAACAATAATTAGTACCAGAGAGTGGGCTGTTGGTTGTGAAGAACGTGACCATGTGGGGTTTTGGAAGAATGTGGAGGACCTTGGAAGTTCAGGCTAAAAAGTGGTTGATGGTTGATTGCTGTAAGCAGAACTAACAGGCCATTCTAGTAGGTGCCTGGAAGAATGTAGTGCTGAGAACCATGTAGTTCCAGAGGGAAATAAGGACTTGAGCAGAAATGGGGATATTTTAGCAAAGAATTGGGCTGGAATCTGCCCATAGCCAAAAAGCTTGTCTGAGGCTAAGTTGAAAAGCAATGAACTAATTTTTCTGGCAGAAGAAATTTCAAGCCAGGATAACATAGAAATGGTGGCGTGGCTATTAATGGTGGATAGGCAGTTCTATAGTGAAAAAGAGCAGTTGGGGCAGAAAGAAATACAGAATGAACAGTTTGGATTGCAAAAGAGCACTAGGAAGATAAATCTTGGAGTAGAGGCTTGTGCTGGAAAGGGTCCCTCTGATAAGGAGATCAAAGTGATTAAGGAGCCTAGAGGTTTGCACTTATAAAATGAAGAGAGTGCCTCCAGGACAAGGACAGAACCAACTAAGCCTCCAACATGTGAAAGGAAAATGCTACATGGGCCGCTAAAGAGAAAAGCTTCTCAAATGGATAAAGCAGGCTGGGGTCCATCCCAAACTTGCAGCTAAACTTGGCAATGTTGTTTACCTGGTGCTGGCTTTGGAGGCATGAAAAATGCATGAGTGGAGGGGTCATAGGTTCTTCCTCCTCAGTTTCAGAGAGCCACTGAGGCCAGACAGTGTGCATTAGGGGCGAAGGTGAACCCTGGTTGGTAGTGGAGACCTCAAGAAGACATTCTTGATGCCAGAACTGTGAGGCATCTGCCAAGAAGAGCTGCATTCAGGGAGTGATACCAGCACAAGAGAAAAATGTATGTTTCACCCAGTAAAGCTGGAGAGGCTGAGCCATCTAAGGCCTTTGGGAGTAAAGTCCCAGAAGTCAGACACAGAGTTCCTGGATTTGGTGTTTCCCTGCTAGTTTTTGGTCTTGTTTTGGTCCAGTATTTCCTTACTATGCTTCTATTCCTC
>NW_008474822.1:0-1304 GCF_000622305.1 Nannospalax galili | reverse complement strand
TTTTTAAAACAATCAGCTCTTCCTCACCCGGTAGGAATGATCTGCCTTATAGTTCTTAGATTAAGATCAGGGCCTACTGCCCTTTTCCACAGTTCAATGCTGAAGTTTTGTCTGCTTGATTTCGCATGGATCGTGTGCATGTTGTTAGCATTGCTGTAAGTTCATATGAGCAAGGTCCCAGGTGCCTGTAAATACTATTTCCATGGTCCTGCACCTCCTCCCAGGCTCTTACATCTTTCTGCCCCCTCTTCCACAATGGTCCCTGAACCCTGAGTTCATTGCCCTCTGCTGCACGAGGGAGCTCCATTGGTGAGTTGAGAGATGTGCTGGTGAGTTGAGAGATGCGTTAGTATTCTATCTACTCCTTGTTCCACTATGGTCCATGAGTCTTAGGTATAGAGGTTCCACTGTAGATGTGCCACTTAGGGTTGGACACTTCACAGACACTTTCTGTGTGTGACCAGTTGTGGAACTCTGTAATATTCTCTGCTGCAAAAGAAGCTTCTTCTGTGTGTGGTGACTGGCATACTTGCCCCCAAGGCTGTCACATGCCTAGACAAATGCAATTTCTCATTATTTGATAAATATGGATCTTTATATTTGCAGACAAGGATAACCAATTTTTAATGGAAAATTCAAGACACACATGACAGTCACAGAATATTTATTTTTGTGTATTTGTCATTCATTCTTATTCTTCATTTTATCAGATGCTAGTGTGACTCCATTCCTTGCCAAATACATAAGATTTCTCTTAGACACTTACATACACATTGGGAAAGTCATACTCTCTACAGGGTCTCAGAATATCCACGTGTCAGACATCCACTGTGGTCTTGTTCGCCCTGAGAAAGCAAGACCTACTGGAATCCTTCGAGCTGTTTAACATCTCAGATTGCTCTCTACAAAGCCATCTTGATCACATGATTCTTCTCTAGACCTTGTTATTTTCATACCCATTTTCTCTTCACATTCAAGAGATTATTTTTAAAGAAAAAGTTATTCTGTACAGAAAATAGCTATTAGCTGGGTCTAGATTCAACACTTGAAGATCTTTTGCCATTTAAAAATCACATCTTTCACATGTTAAGGTTTTCACAGAATTTTATGCCCATAAGCAAACCATTTGCCCAACTGTCTGGGACATTAAAATCTTTCACAGTGTGACACACATTACTGGTTTTCTCCAGACTATATCCTAGCCTAAAGACCTACATTAGTGTGGCATAGAGAGCGGGAAGTCCCACTTTGCAGAGGTCACTGAGGATTCATCTGTCTACCTTATTTGGAATCAAAACTGTGAT
>NW_008474821.1:0-1304 GCF_000622305.1 Nannospalax galili | reverse complement strand
TGTCTTAGTACTTCAGAGTTCCAGAAAGGTCTTCATCCCAAAATTCGATTACCAGTTTACTTGCCAAGAGACATGCATCATTGAGCTGAGGGTAAATGGTCATCCTTTTCATTTTAATGCTCTTGCCCTTAATTAATGGTTTAGTCTTTCAGGCCTTCATTTGTTACACTTTAGTGGATTTTGTAATTGGCTTTGCCTCACAGTTAGGTTTGTTGTCCTATTGCAGTCCAGAAAAGCTCCCAATCGGTTCTAGTTCCATATTCTATCCCACTTCCTTGGAACAACTGCCCTATTTCTAATTGCTTAAGTACAACTAATACAATCCAGTAAGAAAGATCAGAGCTCAGCACGCTAATGCACTTAGTTAAAAGATTATTGAATTTATCAAGTATTTGGACGAATACAGCTCTAACAAATGCATTTTGAGGATATGACAGTCCTGTTGAGTGAGTTAAAGGCTCATTATTTGGACTGCTAGTATTCTTGCATGAAACCTGTGTTTCTTGTCAAGTCCATTAGCTGCTTTACAAAACAAGAGCTGTCATTTCATTAGGCTGCTCCACACATGTCAACAGCTTGAGGGTGAATTCTGGTCACTTCTTGTCTGTGCCACAATTCTTTCTGAAAACTGACTTCCCCCAGTGAATGCCAGCAGCCTACAAGTCTTTACTACATGTAGGCATGCAACAGATCCAACCAAAAAAGCGGAAGTTGATTTAAAAATCATAGAATGTTAGATTTTAAAATTTTTCTGTTTTTAACTAATCCAATTTTAAAGCCAAAAATTATTGAAATTAAAGCATTTTGTGAATAACTCAGTCTACTTTTTAGCTAAAGGCTGAATAGGGACTACAATTCAGATATCCTAACGTTCGGTTCAGTGATTTCCTGAAAAATAACACACAGTTCCTTTGATGGATATCCTATGTTAATTTCTTTGTTCCTTACTTATTCAATAAATACTACCTGAATTCTTCTATGTTGGGAGTATGCTAGTATGGGAGTTGGGTCAATGAACAAATTGACATTCCTGCCTTCATGGGACTTACGTTCTAGCTTACTAGACCAATAAATAAGTGCAAAAGTCTGATATATGGCATGTCCAATACACCATATAAGGGCAATTGGAGTGGGGAATGACTCATATCCTTTGGAACAAAATGTTAGAAAATGTCCCTTTGGGGCCATGTTGCAAGAGCAGTGACCTGGGGGAACCGAAGGTGAAATGCAAGTCACACAGAAAGGAAGTTGCAACAGCCCTGAGGCAAAAAGTTGTGCATTGTGTCCACAGACTACAAATGAGG
>NW_008474820.1:0-1303 GCF_000622305.1 Nannospalax galili | reverse complement strand
ATGTAGACCAGGCTGGTCTCAATCTCACAGAGATCCACCTGCCTCTGCCTCTGCCTCTGGAGAACTAGGATTAAAGGCAAGCAGCACCACACCTGGCTCATAAAACTCTCTCTTACCTCCTTTGAGGCCAGAGTTATGTTTTTGAGTCAACAATAATATCCATATTAAGCCTCCCTCCACCCCCTGTAATCAGTTAACCTGTTTATCTCTTTAGCCTAATGTAATTACCCTGAAGAATGGCTCATTCTGTCAGTCACTAACACATCTTAGTAGCCTGAAGCTTAGGTTCCTGAACATCTACCCTTCTCTACATCTTGTGCTGGTCATTTTACAGAGTTTACTAGTCCTCTAATAGCATCAAGTTGATTTAATAAATAATAATTTGATAATCTGTACATGTTTCTAGTTATGCTCAGATGCTGATCTGAGTTACCTAACTTACTATTATCAATTGTTTGGCTCACTAATTCTTCAAAGTTATAAAATAATTACGAGTTTATCAACAGTATTTCTATTTGAGGATATGTTTCAAAATGATCTTAACCGCATCTCTCAATGTCATAAATAAGTAACTCTTTTCCATAAAAACGTATGGAAACCCTTTCAAATTTAAGTTGTACAGGACAAGTTTCAACATTAGTATTTTCACTATTTAACACTATTAGCCATAATCAAGGACTACATTCACCTGTGCAACACATTTCTTCCTCTCCAAAATACTCCCACCATCTACTACCTCTAACTGTTCTCAATAATTTCTGAATAGGTAATGTAACAACATTATAATCTTCATTTTAAAGATGGAGAACTGGAGGCTAAGGATGTAGTTCAATGGCAGAGTACTCATTTAGCATATGTAGTTCACCGAGGTTTCATCCCCAGTACCACAGAAAGCAAAAACCCAAAACCTTAAAAGAGAAATAAATGGTAAACTCATTCATTTACCTAATTTAAAAAAAAACACTTAACACTTTATAACTACTCTTAAACTCAAATACATATAACTTATGCAATCTCACCTGCTCTTCCACTGTGGCGGTCTGTACCATCGGCTTCACATGCTGAAACATATTTCAGTATTTGATGTCCACAGCTTAAAGAATAAAATAGATAAATAGATATAAATATGATAAAGTGGGTTAAAATTCTTTTACTAAGCATAATTAGAAAATTTACTTTTTAACTAAAATCCCCATAGCACAGATTAATATTCTAATCTGTGTACAAACTTGAAAGGTTAATACTTGAAGTTTTTCTTGTCTTTAAAGGAAATAACATAGTTTTGAAAGTCAACACTGCAGTC
>NW_008474819.1:0-1304 GCF_000622305.1 Nannospalax galili | reverse complement strand
GTCTATAAGGAACTGAATCTCTCCAACACCACATGATTGGGCTCTGAAAGATCTGGGTAAGCCACTTGTAGATTTTTGACCCATGGAAACTCTAATGACAGCTTTTGTAAGCCATTGTGTATGGGGGTAATTTGTTACACAGAGATAAAGAGCTGAAATAAAAAGGTATAAAATGAGAATTGAAGAACGGATAAACAAAGGCTTCCTGAGAACAAGGCATCTAGTACTGCAACTAACTGCTGTGCTACTCCTTATACTTACTTTCTGCCACTGCGTGGAATATTTTTCTTAGTACAAAAATGTGTCGGGTTCATGGTATTTTAGAGAAATTAAAAACAGGTATAAATTTCAAGTTTCTCTTAGCAAGAGGTAAAGAGAAAGGAGTAGTTCTAAGAGGCAAGATACAGAGGAACTAAAACTTAACAGTGCTCAGAAACGGGAATCCTGGTGACTAGGAAACATAAGGCCCCTGTCCTAACTTCACCACTCCTAAAATCCCAGGGAAAACCAAGGAGAGTTGGTGGGTTTTCTAAACCACTATCTTCTTTTCCCTCATCTGGTGGTGTCAAATACATTGAACGCTACTGAAGAACTGGAATTATTTGCTGCACTTGCTGGCTTGGCGGCGGGGGGGCGGTCTCTGGAGGGTGAAGGGACATTGCATGGGAGGAAGCGGACACTAACTGCATAGGCTGTGTTATGAGTGCAAAGAGAGGACAGAGACAGACATCTTTTCTTTCTTTTAATCCTTGCCTTCCCTGGGACCTGAGTGAGGAATCAGGAAGGGACTACACAGTGCTTGCAAAGTGATAAGCAATCAGGAAATGCTAATTACTTTGGAGGAATGTCTTAGTTTTCCTTCTTTACCTAGTTTTAAATTTTCTTCACTTCTTACTGACCTCTTTGGAAAGTAGCGCTATCACAAATTGTTCAGGAAATTATAAAATCCTTTTGTGTATTGAGTTTGGCAACAAAAGGTGCCCAGCTGAGTCTAGAAAGTGTCTTGGCCTGTTCAAACTTCTCTAACGCAAGAGCATGGACTGAGTGGCTTAAAATCAACGCATTTATTACGGGTTGAAAACCTGCTCCTTCATAGACTGCATCCTGTTCCTATGTCTTCACATGATGGAGGGGCAAGGCAGGTCTCTGGGGCTCTTTCATAAAATCACTCATCCCATTCAGAAGGGCTGTATCCTCATGAACTAACCACCCCACAAGGCCCTACCTTCAGATGTAATCACCTGGGGGATTCAGGTTTCAACACACATTTTGGAGGTACACAAGCATTCAGAACATAGCACAAG
>NW_008474818.1:0-1304 GCF_000622305.1 Nannospalax galili | reverse complement strand
TAACGTTTTGAAGCAAATGTAATTAAATTTAACAAAATGCTTTATTTAGCTCAGCTCACCAAAAATATCTTTTGAACCTGTACTCAATATAAAATTATTGAAGAGAATCTTTACAGCCATCCAAAATGCACTTGGGTTCCCAGAGCTCATCTTAGCCAGAGCTGCCTGACTTCAGACTCCAGGTGGCTCACAGTAGCCAGCCAAGTGCACAGCTCAGTTGCATACTCGACCTCTGCTAAACACAGCCTCTGTGCTCATTCGCTGATTCTCTGTCGCTGCCTGGTTCTGGCTTTCATGCACAGCAGTCCCTGCAGGACAGACCAAGGACGGGGCACTCACGTGATCCTCTGTCCACCTGGGAAATCTCCAGGGAATGAACCAACCTGTCATCTTACCTTCGTGTCCCACCAGCAGGCCTGGCCCTCCCCACTTGCTGGAGGACAGGCTGGTATCAGGGTGGGAGTCAGTGATGCCCCACACTGCCTAGTTTTATCTCTGTCTCTGTAAGTAGAGCCTCTAACACCAGCTGGGGTCACTGTCAGAGGACTTGGACAAGAAGCGTCTAGTGTGGGTAAGCCATGTGCCACCCCAGCATTTGAGCTACCCTTTGACTCAGTTTAGTGTTTGTTAAGGCATGACTATTTTGAAAAGATTAAAAAATGCAGACAGGTTAAAAAAGTAACCACACTGTCACACCCACCACCAGTCCAATTCCCAGCACAGTCATGCCTGTGAGTCCACGGCCAACAGAAGCACAGGCCTGCCTGCAGCATGCTCCCTATCCACAGGCAGGGCCGTGTCCCAGACAGTGGAGGCCCAGGTCACAACAGGAGCCTAAGAGTCCACACTTGGCCTGGCATACTGTGGCCCTGGCACCTTTCTTGTGGCAGGTGTGGCTGACCGCTCAGGTCGCTCTGTTCCACGCCAGCACTTGACTCTTAACAGGATTCTAGACTAGTACTTATTTTTCTGTTGCACCCTCATGCGGAAGGTCCGTCTGGAAGGTGCATTGCTGGGCCCCATATCCTAACTGCCTGGTCACTGACCCCCCGCCTTCAGCCTCCTGCCCTCGCCACTGTCCTGAAGCAGAGCTTGGTCCACCTGGCCCATTCTCTGCCCTCTGCTTCCCTCAAGGGTTCGTCCCACTGTGTCCTGACTAGAATTTCAGTAGGTTTTGGTCACCAGGCTGGGTGTTATCAGCACACCACTGCAGTGTACAGATCAGGGCCACATCGATTATACTCTTCAGGATTGGGGCCATTTTAACTTTTATGAGGGAAACTGTGTCTTGAGCTTAGAGTCTG
>NW_008474817.1:0-1304 GCF_000622305.1 Nannospalax galili | reverse complement strand
AAAAAAAAATGGGAAAACTGGATGCATTCAAAAGAGTGAAGCTGAATCCATACCTAATATCATGTACAAAAGTCAAGTTGGAATGGATCGAAGACCCACCTGTAAGACCTAAAGTATAAAATTCTTCAAAGCAACAGAGAGCGAAATTGTCACAGTGTTGGATTTGGCAATGATTTCTTGGATATGACACCAGAGTCACAGGCAGTAAGATAAACATAGACAAATGGGAACTTGTGAAAGTTAAAACACAATGTACACCGAAGACAATGGCAGGAGCTGGGGAGATGGCTGAGTATGTAAAGTCCTTGTCATGCAAATGTGGGGTCCTGAGTTCAGATCCCCAGAACTCATATAAAGCGAGATGTGGTAGCATGTGTCTGTAATCCCAGTGCTCCTGAGGGAGATGGGAGGTGGAGACAGGAGAATCCTGGACACTTGCATGTCATTAGCCTGGCACGCAGTGGCCAATAAGAGACTGTGTCTCAAACAAGTAGAAGGTGAGGACCAGCACTGGAGATTGTCCTCTGACCTCTACACGTGTACTGTGATATGCACTGAACATGCACACACACATACACATGAATATTAAAGAAAAAATTACAGTAGAATAAGAAAAATAGGGGAATTAGCTACAAATCATGTATCTGGAAGAAGATGAATATCTGGAATATATAGAGAGCGCCTAAAATTTAACAGCAAAAAGCAGAATCTTGATAGGAGTAAAGGATTTGAAAATTCATGTTTTTGAAGAACATATACAAACGGCCATCAGGAGTATACAGAAACATTCAACAGCACCAGTTACTGGGAAAATGCAAATGAAAACTGGAATGTGATATTTCTTCATACCTGTCTGCATAGCCATAATGAAAAAGCCTCAGATTACAAGTTCAGAGAAGTCAAAGCCCTTCTGCATTGGGAGTAGGGAGGGGTGGGTTAGCTGCTGTGGGAAACAAGCTGGTCCTTCAAAAAATGAATCCCTTAATGACTGAACCATTCCACTTGTGAACATACACTGAAAAGAGCTGGAAGCAGGATCTTGAGAATTTCTGTAACTACCATCCTCAGCTGCGTCATTCACAATAGTTACAACATAGAAAGAATTAAGTATCCACTGGTCAATTAATAAATAAGCAGAATATGATAATGCATATGTTCAACCTTACAAAGGAAGGAAACGGTGACATACGCTACAATGTATTTAAACCTTGAGGACAGTATACTAGTGAAATACACCACTTCAAAACATACTGCATGATTTTCCTTACATGACGTACTTAGAGTAGTAAAAATTACAGAGACAG
>NW_008474816.1:0-1299 GCF_000622305.1 Nannospalax galili | reverse complement strand
CATACCACGTGCCTCATGTGTTAGCAGTGCCTTCTAAGACGCTGTCCCTGCATTAGTGCTCTTGTGTTACAATAACAAAATACCTGAGCTAATTAACTTCTAACAAGAAAAAACTCATTAGTACTAAATCTGGAGGTCCCAATACAAGATCGGGTGACTTCTGTTGAAGGTTCCAGATGGCAACCATGGGACACAAAATATTAATGACCCACCAAAACTCATGGGAGCAAACTGCTCACCTAAAACAGCAAAAAATCAAAGAGAAAGAAGGGACTAGAGTCCCACAGTTCCCTCCAAGAACACAGCCCCAATGACCTAAATACCTTCCACAAGGCTCTACCCCTTAAAGGTTCCACCCAAGGTCCAACTCTAGCACATGAGCCTTTGGGAAACACTTAAACTATAGGAACACTCATCTTTGTACCAAAGTGTTTTCAATTTTTCCTGAAAGTCTCCAAGCCCAGTCTCGGCATATGTTACTGAGAATTCCCATTCTTCACCGTTACCCCCCATTCCTTCACCTGGTTTCTCTCGTTTTCTCTTGCATCTCACAGGTGTGCTGCCACTTCCTGCTAAAAGTCTTTCCCAAGTGCCCTCTCCCTGCCCCAAACTGGGTTACGTGGATTCCATTAGACCAAGAAGAAAAGCAGGTTTCCTAGGTGGTGTCCTTTGAAGGTGAAATGTACCCCACAGGCTCATGGGTTTGAACCCTTGGTCCCTTAGCTGGTGGTGCTGTTGGGGAAGGTTGTGGAACATTTAAGAGGGGGTGCCTCACTGGAGAAAGTAGGTCACCAGGGTTAAACCTTGAGGTTTTGCATCACAGTGTCACTTCCTTCTCTCTGTTTCTGGACTGTGGGTACCATGTGACTTCCTGGCCTCCTGCTCCATGTAGGCCCCTCATGCTGCCAGGCCTTACCTGCCATGGTGGAATGATCCCCTCAGACTGTAAGCCAGAATAAACCCTTTCTTCCTTAAACTGTTTCTTTTTAGGTATTTTGTCACAACAACAAGAAAAGTAACTATTACACTAGCTCTCTTCAGAACTGTTTATTCATACATGTGCGTAAGGAAGGCCTAGATCTTTACATACAACATTGCCCTCATATTATGTCTTTGGAGCTACCATAATCGCTCTTGGGAGGCTGTTATTGCCATTTTGAAGATGAGAAAACTGAGATTCTGTGATTTTAATGGTGTACCAGTGGGGCTGGAGAGATGGCTCAGTGGTTAAGAGCACTGGCTACTCCCACAGAAGACCCGGGTTCGAATCCCAGCACCCACATGGCAGCTAGCAACTGT
>NW_008474815.1:0-1303 GCF_000622305.1 Nannospalax galili | reverse complement strand
CGTGCGTGCGTGCGTGCGTGCGTGTGTGTGTGCATGTGTGTGAACAGGAATCTGCTGTGTTAACATGCCTGAGTCATCAGCCCAAATTTCATTGTCAAGCAGATTTGGTTGCAAGGCATGCTGGGGGCTTAGGGTTCCCAGCAGGAAGTGGCTAGAAGGTGAGGTAGGTAGAGCTGAGGCAAGCATTCCCTAGTCAGCTCCCCACAGACCCATTTGCCTTTAAAGGGCCTCCTTTCCCATCAGCCTCAGCAGCTATGTCCTCTTCCTCTTCAGACAAAACTGAAACCCCTGAACAGGCTTCAGTGAGGTTATTTTTTTCTGAAGTGTGAGTGCCATTATAGATGAGAGATTGGGGGTAGGGAGGCAGCAAGCGAGCCCAAGAAGATGGCCCTTGGCTTCTTAAATGGGATTAGAAATATACTTTTCTGTCCCCTGACTACCTTACCACATCCCTGTTATGTTTTACTCTTTCTTTCTTTTGTTTTTGACTTTATTTTTTTCAAGACAAGGTCTCCCTGTAGTCCCAAACTGGCCTGGAACTCTCACCATGTAGACCAGGCTGGCCTCAGTCTTACAAAGATCCACCTGCCTCTGCCCCTGGAGTGCTGGGATTAAAGATGTGTGCCACCATATCCAGCCCTTTTTTACTTTTTTTTTTTTTGAGACAAGGTTTTACTGTATCCCAGTCTGGGCTGGAATTCTCTTTGCAGAGCAGACTGGTCTTGAATTTACTAAGATCTACTTGCTTCTGCCTCCCAAGTGCTGGTATTAAAGGCATGTATCATCACCTCAGGTTTTAATTGCTTTTCTTGCTGCTGTTATACAGGGAGGAAGGGTTTCTATCTTGGCTTTCAGTTGGAGAGAATACAGTCCATCCGGATAGGGAAGATATGGTGGCAGGAGCAGGAGGCAGCTGGTCACATTGGGTCTACAGTCAGCAAACAGAGAGGGATGAATGCTGATGTTGAGCTCACTCCCTCCTTTGCATTCAGCCTACAACCCATAGCATGGTACCACTCACGTTCAGGGTGGGTCTTTCTTCCTTAGGTAGATCTTCCCGGTCACATCCAGAAGTGTATTTCCATGGTGATTCTAAATCAAAGCAAGTTGATAATCAAAGTTAACCACAGTGGGACTGGTGAGATGACACAGCAGGTAAGGGTGCCTGCCACCAAGCCTGATCAACTGGTTGATTCCCAGAACCCACCTGGTGAAGGAAAAGAACTGACTCCTGCAAGTTGTCCTCTCTCTTCCTTCCATGTGTGCCATGTACGCCAGAACTTATGTGCACATGTGTGCACAT
>NW_008474814.1:0-1303 GCF_000622305.1 Nannospalax galili | reverse complement strand
AAAAAATCTGGACCCTCTTCCTGACCTGCTAGGACCCAACCACTGGTGTCGTCCAAGAGTGTCTACTTTACTTACCTGTGAGCTGCTGCTGCTGCTACCTTCCTGCTTCCAGCCCTGCCTCAGGTGTCTCAGCCCACCATGCAGAGGTCAAATAGAGGATGTGGGAATTCTGAACTCATCTGTCTTCAAACCCAGATTATTAACTCAGGGCTGGAATGTTGTGTAAACTTAAGGTCAGTCCCCAGCCTCATATCAGGTCCTCATCTCCCAGGTTACCTCTTGGGTCCGAATTAGCTGGGTAGCCTCAATCCTTGAGATGATAGCCTTCACAGACGTAGGAGTCACCAAGTGTGGGGGGTTATCCTTCTCCATCCTAGATAATTCTGTCAGTCCTAATATGCCCTGTGTTTGTAGGACACAGGCCTGGACACACAATGTTGGCAGCTTTGTGGGGCTAATAAGGGTACAAGGTGGCTCCTGGGCACTTTGTACCCAGACACATCTGGTTCCAACCGACTCACCCCTCCCACCCCCGACATCTTAAAGAATTAGAATATCAAACTCCCCGCCATCCATCTGCCTTTCATCCATTACCTACTATTGTTTACTTGACCTGTTGTTTTTTTTAAATCATTAAGTAGTATGTTCCCAAACTAGCCATTAATGACTAAAAATAGGAAGAAAGCAACTAGGAAAAATTACTTTCTATCATAGTTTAGATCTTGGCCCCTCAAATATCCATATATGAAAGGTTCTAGGCCTCAGTGTGGTAGTATTTATTGGGAAGTTGTGAACATTCGGGAGGTGGGGCCTTGTGGGGTCCTCAGGACTGGGGTGTGACCTGGGAGGGGATTGTGGGCTTCAGCCTTCCCTCACTCTTCTTAGTTCCCTGGCTCATGGATTGAATGTGGCTCTACCACACACTCCCTGCCGCTGCCATCTGGTGCCCCCACTGGAAGGTGTAGGGCTGTTTGATCACAGACTGGAACTTCCAAAACTGTGAGCCACAGTAAAACTTTTCTCTTGAGTGAATTAACTCAAGTATTTTGTTATAGAAACAGAAGTCTATCACTTCCCCAAAGAAAACATTTTATTTTCAAATCAGGAGCCAGTCAGTAACTAAATGGAAATATGTCTACTTTTGTGCCAAGGATCCAAGTTTAATCGACACTTTTATTTGCTGAAGACGATAATCATGGCAGGAGATTTAAAAAACAACAACAAGCCGGGCGTGGTGGTGCACGCCTGTGGACCCAGCACTCGGGAGGCAGAGGCAGGCAGATCTCCGTGAGTTCAAGGCCAG
>NW_008474813.1:0-1304 GCF_000622305.1 Nannospalax galili | reverse complement strand
GGTGGCCGGGGGCAGGAGTAGGGATAAACGATTGCTTAGTGGTCGGAGGGTCTCTTTGGGGTCAAATAGAATGTTGTAGAACTTGAAAGAGGTGGTGGGTGCACAAAATTGGCAATGTCCTGAATGTCCCTGAATTTACACTTTAAGATGGTTCCTTTTTATGTTAAGCGAATTTTACTCCAATAAATTAAAGAATAGGGGTCGATTTGGGGGTTCCCAGGCTGAAGGATGATGATGGCTCTCATAAGACAGTATCAGAGAAGAGAGGTGACCAGGGACCTGGGAGTGGCAGAGGCCAGAATGGGAGGCACAGGAGCACTCAGAGGAGGATGAGGAGGGGGCTCTGGTATCTGGGGGTGGCGTAAGTGGGCAGCAAGTGCCCACATTGCTGAGAGCTGAGAGAAGAGCTGCAGAAAGCCTGTTGGCTTGGATGAATCAACACGTCCTTCCTGTCTGCATGGGACAGGCCCTGTACTGGTAACCAGGATTTGAGTGCTTTTAGAGGTGTCATCAGTGCAGGGTTAGGAGGGAAACTGGCTTTTCAGGCAGAAACTGAGCAGGAAGAGTCAGTGGTTCAGAGCAACATGCCCCCAAGAGGGAGTAAACTTAAGAGGAAGACATAAGGTAGAGATGTGTTGAGGAGCTAGGAAGCCCAGCCTGGGTTGCGTCCTGGCTTTTCTCGGGAGAGACGTGTTACTATTTTGGATGAGGTCAAAGGCTGGTAGTCACAGCTTAATTGACTGCTGGCCCTGGGAGGAGGAGGCCCTCCCTGAAGGATGCACTGAGCATTAAACACATTGACCTGCTCTAAGCTACTTTTCGGTGGCCTGGTACTGTCTGCTAGTCCTGCTATTCTTTCCCTAGAACCCAGCATCTCTTAACCAGTGCTCTCAGGTCTCCCAGGCTCAGATTAAGCCCAAAGGCTTGGAGAATGTCATGGCAGTTTTGATGTCTCCCTCTGACCACCCTGCTGGTCAACAAGGGCTGGCATCTGCGACTCCATTCTGTCCCAAACTAATTCAGTACTTAAGAGCACGCGTGCTTTCCAGAGACCATCTGTTTGCGCTTCTGCTTAAGGGTTCCGCTCTCCAAGCCCCCAAGCATCGGCTTCAATAAATCCCGACATGGAGGGATGTTTTCTTGGCAGGGCCAGCAATTGAATGTTTTCCAAATGGCACATTATTGATATTAAAACTGATTTGTGCATCGCCAGCCATCAAAGAGATGCACTAAATGATGTCTCCAGGAATGAAGGAAGGGAAACCTGTCTATATGTGTTTATCAGCAAAGACACAAGACCCAAC
>NW_008474812.1:0-1268 GCF_000622305.1 Nannospalax galili | reverse complement strand
CCGCCTGCCTCTGCCTCCCAAGTGCTGGGACTACAGGCGTGAGCCACCAGGCCGAGCTGTTTGGAGAATTTTAAGAGTAAAGTGTCTCTTTATTAAGTGTTGCCATAATGTGGCTTAGAAATGCTACAGATTTCCATATAAACTTTTCATATATAATAAATTTTGGTTAACCCTTCCCCACACCCCTCCTTCTTCCCACCCCTCCTCTCCCAAGTGGACCCTCAGGAAACTGAGAAAGGAAACAGTACTTCACCAAAAACTGAAACTTGGTCTTAGACTGGCAAGCCTCCAGAATTATGAGAAATAAAATTCCTATTATTTGTAAGCCACTTCATCTGTGTTAGTCTACCACAGCAGTCATTGAATGAACTAAAACTCTGTCTACAGGGCTTTATCATTGCTTTTCCTGTGCAGGTTGAACTACACTAGGGACAGCATGGGAGATAAAAGTAGAACCTGGAAGGGCTAGTCCTGCAGCTCAGTGGTAGAATGCCTACATGCCATGTAGAAGCACTTGGGTTCAATCCCCAACAACCCCAAAAAAGTGCTTTTTAAAAAAATCAATCAAACAAACAAAATATAGCCCTGAAAATAAGCCCTTAGACTTGCAGGTCTTAGTCACATAGTCCAGTAGTTTTCAGGGACAAACCCTAATTGTAGACTGGAGACTCTGTCAAATTCAAGAGTACCGAGAAAATAGTTTTAACCACTTTGTCCACACTTACAGTTGGTCTTGGAGGAGATTTAAATTGGCAGTCAGGACTACTGCTATAGCAAAGCATAAAGCCAATAAAGCCTTCAGAACAGCATTGATTCTCACATACATGTACATTCTGCATGTCCATGTGTGTGACTCTCTGACACTCTTCATCATCAGTGAAGCATATGTGTAGACAGTGTTTCCCCTAGCAGTAAGTGTCAGCCATGCAGAAATATTGTTTCTCTCACAACCACTATGACCTATTTATTTGCATGGTAGCTATCCAAGGTGAGAACTATCATGTTACTGCACATCTGAGTTTTAAGTACAGGACTTAAAGACCCCTACGTCCTCTGCCATATATACTTAGTACCACATTTTAAATGCCTGGGCTAAACAGTGCCATCTACTAGCTCACACATGGGTTTAAGGACACTCAAATTCTACCATGAAAAAAATTGACGAACTCTTTGCAACACTAATAGTGTTTCCAGGTATGCTGAAATATTTTTTAAAAGTGTTTTTATTTGTGTGTGTGTGTGTGTGTGTGTGTGTGTGTGTGTGTGTG
>NW_008474811.1:0-1303 GCF_000622305.1 Nannospalax galili | reverse complement strand
CATCATAACACCTACATCAAAATTTACTTATTTACGTTTCATACCCTTGCTACTGCTTTGAGAAAAGAGCATCAGAAGAAAATCTTAATGGTTTTCTCACAGAGCTTGAAGGAGAAAAAACAAGCTTGGCAGCACATGACTAACGAAGTCACCAGTGCCAGAAAAGAGTGACGACCCTCGGCCTTTAAAAATGTAGAAAGAAGGTCTTGTTTCTTTAATTCAGGAGAAATGTTAGGCTTCTTACTTTGTAAGCTAATCATATAAGGTGATAGTATTTTAGTTTTGTCTTTTTACTATGACTTTTATTTCTCAAACTTTCTGAGCAGGCAACAGGTTTTTATGTTTCTCTCGAATGGAACTGGTTTGGGAGTATTCCTGTGAGTCTACAGAGCTGAGTGAGACACTTCAAAGGCAACCAGATGCCCATCGGTAACTCTAAAATTGGGACTTCCCTTTAGGAACAACCTGGCTCAGAAATGTACAGTGAATAGAGAAGCATGCCTCTGAAGCAAGGAAATGAATGTTTGGCAGCCCAGCCTTTGAGAAACCAGAGGGAAGAGCTGTTCTAGGTTCATCCACTAAATGATTTTGAGACTGATAACCTCTACTCTCAGTGGAAATAATAGGTCTTGATCACTGTGTCCCTCACCTCAACCCTTATAAACCCTTATAGTTGTCTGTACACGACAACTCAGGATTTGTAGATGTTATCCCATATATTACTGGTTGCTCTTTTTCTAAGATTTGTCAGTAGTCAATAATTCTACATGAAATAAGAAGATAGATTCCTGCTCTTTCTTCTTTAATAAAGGTTTTATAAATAATTTATTTCCCTTTGGAGAAATAAGCACTCGTTTTTGGCTTGATCTGAAGTCTCATCTTTCCCCTGGAATTGTGGGCTCACACAGTCCAGATCTGGATGTTTATGAAAAGCAGAGTGTCTTTATATTGAAAGCATGGGGTGTGATGTGCACAATATTAGGCTTTTCAACTCTGGCTGTCCTTATACAAAACTCTAGAAATTGCTAAAATAGTAGTGTCCTGGAATTCTGACCTATATCAAATGATTGAGCTCTCTGGGCTTGGGCCTCAGAACTGCTTTTTTTTTGTTTTGTTTTGTTTTTTTGTGGTGGGGACTCACTATGTAGCTCTAGCTTCCCTGGAACTTATTATATAGACCATATTGGTCTCAAACTCACAGAGGTCTGCCTGCTTCTACCCCCTGAGTGCTGGGATTAAAACTTTAAGGCCTGGGCTGGAGAGATGGCTCAGTGGTTAAGAATACTGAATGTTCTTGCAGAAG
>NW_008474810.1:0-1303 GCF_000622305.1 Nannospalax galili | reverse complement strand
CCCTGGTGGCCTGGGGCAGAGTGAGGGTTGGCACACAGTGAACCTGTTTATGACCAGGATTGGGATGGGACTTGACTGTCTGCTGGAGTGTGGGGACCTAGCGGTCAGCAGAGGCATTTCCCTATTAGGAAACATTTGGCAGGGGCAGGCTGCTGAGTTTTGTTGGGTGGGGCTTTCCTGTGGAGCCTGCACCAAAGCCTGCACTCCACCTAGGCAGGGCCCCCAGGGACCCCACGAACACACTGATGGCAGGTTTCCTGGGAGCCCATGGAAGAATGCAGCTGAGACCTGTCTGCCTTTGTCTGTCCAGCAGCCCGTGGCTCTGCCCTCCACGGGAGGCTGGATGTCAACTTCACTCCCACATCTCCAAATGCCCTCAATCTGGAAGGATGGCCACAGGGGTGGCGTCAGGTGACCCTCCTGCTGGAAAGGAGGGTTGCAAGGGTTTTAGAGGAGATCAGGGAATTGAGGAGCCCCAGTGGCTCCCCCGTTGCTGGGCTTCTTACCAAGAACCCCGCCCCTCTCTGGGGGTTTTGTGTTTCAGTCGAGCTCCACACTGTGTGCCCTCCCAGGCTGGGAGATCAGGTGATCAGGCAAAAATCCAGACCAAGGAGTGGGGCATCTTGGGAGTGCACGGAACCCTTTCTCAGGGAGCCTCTGCTGCTCAGTCCCACCTGTGACTACTCCCTGGGCCAGAGCTGGTCCACCATATGGGACAGGAGTTGAGCACGACAGATTTTGGGGTGGTAGGCAGAACTTGCTAGGTCTCTGTCTTCCCATCTGTAAAATGGGCCTAGTTCACCCCTAGAGCTGGGTGGAAGGTCTAGTGAGGTGAAGCTTGTGACATCCAAGGACCAGTGAAGCTGGAAGGGGTGTGTCATTTTCAGAGTAACCCCTGAGAGGCCCCCTCTCACCATTCCAGTGGAAAGAGAGGTGAGAAGCTACCAGATTGCTTTTGATTTTGGAGTGGAGCTCAGTCTGGGTGTCTGGCTTCATTAATTGCATTCTGCCTTTGCTTTGTCTAAGCAGTTGTGGGGTGCAGGACTGGGCTCTGTCCCATGTGGACCAAAGAAGCCCTTGATTGTTGGCTGTGGCCATCCCTAGCTTTCCTTGGTGTTACACTTGCTGGTCCCAGAGACTCGTCCCTGTAGGTCCCCAGGGCCACTCTGGGTGGCTGACCAGTATTGTGGGTGCCAAGGGAGGACACATTGCCACCTTGCTTGCAGGCGTGGGGCCGTGTGTTTTGGGGATACGAAGCAGGAAATGGTCCCCAGTGGAACCAGGGGCTTAAGCAGGTGTTTTT
>NW_008474809.1:0-1303 GCF_000622305.1 Nannospalax galili | reverse complement strand
TGCAAGAGCAGTCAGTGCTCTTAACCACTGAGCAATCTCTCCAGCCCCAGGCCTACTTCTTTTGCCTTTTTCTCACTATCCAGATGCTGGCCCATGCCCAACCATTAGTCTAAATATTTCGCTTCTCTTTTCTACGTAGATTCTCACTTCCAACCGTACTGAATCCTAAACTACAGACTGATCAGGAGTTTCTCCAGTTCCCCACATTAGTCTTCCCAGATGTTCCTCTTTCTTGTCTCTCCCCACTCATCCTGTTCTTGCTTCACTTGGAATATAGATATCCATCAGAGGGGAACTTCCAGAAGGTCCTGTTCCCAGAAGCTTACACTCCCTTCTGTTTTAGGAAGTGATGTTTCTCCTGTTCAGAGCAAATCCCGTCACCTCTGCCTTGCCCTCATCCCTGCTCTTATCTCACCAGGCACCTCTCCTCACCTTTGCATCCTTCAGGATCTGTGTGGGGGGTCTCTTCCCCTTTTCCTTCTGAAGAAGCTGCTTCCTTTATCCACATCTCTTTCTACATTGTCTGATTTATCTCCTGTACTTCTCGTCCAAGCTTCTTGAAGAGACACCTTCAAATTTGATGTTTGGTTCTTGCCTCCACTGTGCCAGTGCAAAACTGTACTCTCTAAAGACCTACTAATTGCAAATTCTTTACCCCATGGAACCCAGCTCTATCTGAAATCACTGCCTATTCTTTCTTGAAAAACCCTCCCTCCTTGGCTTTTTTGAAGCCAATCTCCTGCTGTCAGAGCTGGCAGCTTGGATGTGGCAATGATGGAAGCAGATAGCCAGATCCAGCCTTCACCGTTTGGTGCAGTCTCTTGCCCACAGGAGGAACTGACCCTACGTTGGGTCTTGGCACTACCTGTCTCACACAGACCAGGTCACATTCTATTGGCTTCCACTTTATTGTTGATCTGGGCCAGGCTCAGAAAGGCCTGTGCCAGTTGTTGACAGTGTATGTCCCTAGAGGAGGGAAAAGCAAAGGTGTGTCAGGTATGGGGGTCAGGTGTGGAGCCAGGCTGGGGGCTGCTTGGGTCAGGGAGTGCAAGGGATCTAGGGTCGGGGCTGGGGTGACCAGAGAGCCCCTGCCTCTGGAGTTGGTGAGGATGGCTTCTTGGAGAGCAGGAATCTCTGCAAAAGGCACATAGTCTGCTCCTGGGGGTGGAAACCAGTACGAGTATGGGATATGGGGTGGCTGGGGATGGAGGAGCCTGGAGAGGATGGGGAGGATGGGAGTACCTTTCTGCCTGGCCTTCTGACTACAGATGCTGACATGGCCCCGTCTCAGGTTGTTCCCTCA
>NW_008474808.1:0-1303 GCF_000622305.1 Nannospalax galili | reverse complement strand
AGTCTAGGAGTAGCATCAAAGAGGAATTTACACTATTATCTGAAATAGCTATTAAATTAATATTCATCTCCTCCCAATTGGTGTCTGTGTGAAGCCATATTTCGTTAATATACTTCACCCAGAAGAACGCATTGAAGCAGATTGGAAGCAGAAGTCAATAGAAGACCCCAGCTGGCTTCTATTAAGGCAGACATTAAGAAGATTTGCAAAAATGTGAAACAAAGCCACCCTTCTGACTAAATTCTCATTGTTTTGAAAAATATCTTAAACCATTATTTATATGAATATATAAAGTGTAAGTTACCATTTAAAATGAAATAATAATTTGATATTTCATGAAATAACATTTGTTGCTAAATATAGCCTATTACAAACAAATACTCTTAAGGGATCTTCGATAATTTTTAAGAACGTAAAGGGGTTCTAATATACATTCTGGAGAGTTTCTAAACATTAATTTCATTGGACAGCTATAATAAAGTCCAACAATGAATAAGTGGCTTAAAGCAACAGTAATTTATCCTCTCATATTTTACTGACCACATGCTGATCTCTGGGTATCTGTTGCTTTCTCTGAGGCCCGCATATTAGAATGCGTTACATCTCTTTCTCCCAGTTTCTGGTATTTCTAGGAATTACTAGCCTGCATTTCAAGGCCACCTCAGTGCTGCCTCTGGGGTCCTTCCTCTCCTGTGCTTGTCCTGTCTTGGCGTTCTCTCTGTGTTTCTGTGCCTATGTCTCTTCTCTTGGGAGAGGAGACCAGTCACAGTGGCATGCCCCACTTCACTGGAAATTCATCTTACTTTAAATCCTAATTGTATCAGCAAGACTATTTCCAAATAAAGATCACAAACTCACTTCTAACCAATTAGAACTTCAATATATCAATAAACCTTTTTCAAAGTTAAGCTGCAAGTGACAGCATTCTGCCTCATAAAAAGCAACCTTACCTCTCTGACCTGATTCTACTCCCTTCTACTTTTGTTTGTTTCTATTTGCTTGTTGTGGTGGTTTGAATGAAAATGTCCTCCATAGGCTCCAATATTTGGACATTTTGTTCGCAGATGACGGCACTGTTTTGAGAGGTCTTAGAAGGTGTGGCTATACTGGAGGAAGCAAGTCACTGGGGGCGGGCTTAGAGAGTTCTTAAGCCTTGCCTGATCTCCAGTGAAGATGTGAGAGTTTAACTTCTGCTCCTCCTCCAGCCACCTCTGCCACCATGCCTCCCCACCAAGAGGGAATCCCTGGAACAGTAAGCTGAAATAAGCTCTTCCTTCTAGAAATTGCTTTGGTCAGTGTTTCT
>NW_008474807.1:0-1303 GCF_000622305.1 Nannospalax galili | reverse complement strand
AGACTTTTAAAAGAAAATTGTATCTTAAATTATGAACTTAAAAAAGATCTTTCAAAAATAGTTCTGTTTTATGGGCTGTTTTAATTATTTTAATCTTGCATTTCAGCAAAGACATTTCTACTGTCAAGTTAAATCTTAGAAGAAAATGAAATATAATTATCTTTTATACTATATGAAAATTAATGATATCATCAACACTCATTTGTAAGTTCTTTAAGATGTTAACCCATTGAAAGAGCTCAATTTGTAATAAAAGGCTATTTTAAACTTTGTCAAGGAATTTCTGTAATTTAAACAAAATGGAAGACTTTCTCTTACATCCTTTGTGTGGTATCTCAAAGGGGAAAATATTGTTATTAACATACAGTTAATTTTTAGGTAAATAAGCAATAAGCGTATATATGATGGACATGTTTCCACATCCAAAACTTGGGTCCAAGTCAGAACTCACCACACCACTTTGGAAGTCTAATTCTTCTGCTGTTACTGCTGCTTTGTCTCTCTGAATAGCTTCTGAACAATGACACTGTTACATGTCCTTTCATTAGTTTTCCTGAATTTCTCTATACTTCCAAAATTGGTCCAATCATATAAACTTTCATATTATTGAAATGAATTGAAAGTCTTGGTTGAGATAACACAGCACCCAAATGAAAGATTGGAGACCCCCTTACTGGGCTCATTTGGCTCAAAAGTTAATCGTTTTCCTCTTGTCCATGATTCCAGAACTAAGTGACTAAGTAACTAAGTAAGTATGTAAGTAAGTAACTAAGTAACTAACTAAACTAAACTAACTAACTAACTAAGTAACTATATATTTTTTTCAGAATAAGCTATATTCCCCCATCTTATAGCATTTTCCTAGTTATTAGTGTATTTTAAAAGTCTTTTGAAGCAGCACTGTTAAGAAATAAATGTGACTTATGACTAAGTTAAGTACTTGATTCATTTTTCACCCACTTGTATTTACTAAATCCAACAAGGAAACAAACAAAAAGAAATACACAATGATAACAGCAAAGAAAACTAAGACAATAATAATAATAATAAATATTTAATATGTGATGCAGTTTTCAAAGCATAATTAAAGAAGATAACATTGGGCACTTAGCCTAAACATTGAACCCTACATACTCATCATGTCCACATTTTATTTTTTCTATTTTTCTTACTGTTTTTATTTTGTGTATGCATGTATTAACTGCATGTAGGTAAGTGCACCGGTGTCGTGCAATGAATATCTGCGGAGAACAGAAGAGGCTGTCAGATCCCCTGAAACTGGAGTTACTGACAGTTGTTAGCT
>NW_008474806.1:0-1303 GCF_000622305.1 Nannospalax galili | reverse complement strand
TTTTTTTTTTAATCACCCCGCTGTCAATTGGTGCTGTCCATATGTGTGTGGGTGTGGGACCAGCCACTGGATCATGAATAACCTACCAGTGACCACAATCCCAAAGTGACATGACTCTGCCTGTCCTGCTACCATCAATGCCAACAACTCCTGTGAGTGAGCCAAACCCGCATGAGCTCCTACCCTATCCAGTCTGTGCTGGAATTTTACTGACTCAGTGTGAGTTTCCATAGACTTTTTATCCATCCTTAGTTTTAGTTAAGAAGCTTCCTTTCCTCCATAATCCTGGCCCATTCTCACTCCAGACCTTAAACCCTCACTCTCATTTCAAGTCACATGTGCTGTGCTAATCCCTCCTATGCTCATCCCCGAGCCCTCATTTCCCTGCACCCTTCCACCCCGACACAAACAATCCCCAGAGCCCCCACCTTACTATCCCTTACTTATATTCTATTATTCCTTGCCCTTCATACATCCCGGCACTGATAGCCCCTTTCTGACTTTCTGGCTTCCTATTGTACTTGAAGTTAAACTCACAGAACAAAACAAAAGATTCAAACTAGAATCCACATATGAGGGAGAAGATGTGGAGTTCGTTTTTCTGAGCCTCAGTTACCCCATCCAGCAGGGTATTGTCAAGTTCCATCCATTTGCCTGTGCATTTTCAGGGTCCTCTAAAGGAACACATTTGATCGAATGAATACATCTATTTTAAGGTGATTTATTCAGTTGGCTCACAGGAAATGGTCCTTATAGTCCAATGGCTGCCTCACAGTTGAAAGGCCAGAATGTTGTAGGTGTTCAGTTGAGGAGGCTGGCTGTCTCAGCAGTACCAACCTGACCCTGAAAGCCTGGAGGATTTTTCGGAGAACTCTGGCCTTTAGTCTATGTTGGAAGCCTGAAGAACTTAGTTGTAATACCAGCCAAGGAATGATAAATCATCAAGATCAATGAATTTGCCCGCAGAGTGAACGCAAGCAGCCTGGGTGTCATGGGTGGTTTTTGCACAATTTTAACAATACTTATTTGCACATATTTCCACATAAATTTTATGGTTGCTCTTTCTATTTCAAATTCGATATTGAGATTTTACTGAATTTATAAAATATTTGTTTTGATCCCTTTTTGCAAAAAACTAAATTTTAATTCCTCAATTGTATTACTGATGGTTTAATAATATTTTCTTAAATTATAATTTGCATATTTGTGCTACTTTTCTGATTGAGAGAGCTATGGGTGGACACTATTTTTGTACCCTATTTTTTTCTACTAATTTTTTAAGATTGAATTGAACTTTTTTTTT
>NW_008474805.1:0-1303 GCF_000622305.1 Nannospalax galili | reverse complement strand
GAGGAGGAAGAAAATGGGGGCTGAGAGGGGATGGGAAGGTGCAGAGGGGAAGGACATGAAATGGGATTTTATCCTTCATGTTGTTTTCCTTGGTTTTATTTCTCCCAATGTTGCTTTTAGAGACAATAACCATATGCAGAATGAGCCCCTTCATGAATGAGAGGCAATGGCATCTCTGTCTTTATAACCACAGTTCAAACTTCTTCTTGTGATGATCAAGATTAGAAACTGTCTTACACGTCTTCCTCCACTTTAATAATCAATAACAAATATATTGGAATATCAAGTATAACAATATATATAGATCAAGTATGTGGCTACCCCAATGACATTTGTCTCTTTGCTGAAGCAATGAGATGACTTGTATACTGTCACTTTAGAAAGAGGCTGACCAGATCTACTTTAACAATTTTAAATGAGAGCAACCAGAATAGTAATGACTTAATTGTTCATTCATTCACGCTATGTGGCTCTTATCACCACTTGCTGTGCAAAATACTAGAAAGCTATCAGCTAACTAAATAAATCAAAGAAATAAAAATGTAATAAATGGGGGCTGGAGAGATGGTTCAATGATTAAGAGCACTGACTTTTCTTGCACAGGACCTGTGTTTGGTTCCCAGCACCCACATGCCAGCCAATAACTGTGTGCAACCCCAGTTCAAAAGGATTCAAAGTCTTCTGTCCTTCATTGGGGGGGGGGCACAACATGGGTGCATGTACATACATGCGGACAAAACATTCACACATATATAATAAAAAAAATCAAAATAAATTTAAAAGATAAAACAAACATAAAAGCAGACAGTAGAAACCATGGAACCATCAGAGAAAGTATGACAGAAGAAAGCGATATAAACATAGAGATATGCTACCTTTATGAACAGAATGTAAATCAGATATAAAGCTAAGAATATGTCCAAATTCATTCTAGGTAAGAAGGCAGGCATTTAATTCCAAAAGCTATTCCTGATTAACATGTATGTACTTTGTGTCTAAAAATGTTCAGCATAGACAGTCCATGAAAAGTACGGATCTAAAAATGAATTAAACTTATAAACGTGTTATGAGTATTCAGTAAAGAAATAACAGTTTAAACATGCAATCCCATAATTAGCCTGGATCTTTCATTCAAGCACTGCAGGTCAAAACCGCTGACTTTTCCAAGTCAATGGGGAAAAACCTCCATTTCTCTCCCGTGTATTTGGATGTGTGTAATTAGACTTCTCCCATGCCAACAGAAACCCACGAAGGCTTTCTCCATACAAGTTTGATTGTTCCAGCTCCAAAACTGGGATCAGAA
>NW_008474804.1:0-1302 GCF_000622305.1 Nannospalax galili | reverse complement strand
TCGGTCATCTTTCCAAATAAGGTGATGTGTCTACTTTCTTGTTTTAGGAATCTTTCCAAGAAATATCAGCCTAAGAAGAACTCGAAGGAGGAGGAAGAACACAAGTACGTTTGTCACTGAGAAGCGTGTGGTGAGATTCCTGTGTCGTTGGTGGTTATGAACAAGGCAGAGCTCTAGCTGTTCAAATAAGTTGCAGCCCACCTCCCCGTCTGCATCCATTCTGAACTTGGGGAAGAACAAAGGGGAGGATCCGTTCGCTTCTCTTGTCCTGAGTCACTGGCCCCATCCCAGGCTGTTTGCAGTAAATAGGGTCCTGCAAGGCCAGGCAGGCATTGAGGAGTATAAATTCTAGAGTTGGGTTCAGTTTTGTGCTGTCTCTCCAAGATGCATGTGTACCTCACCCAGCAACCGAGGCCTCAGCGTGGATGGCAGAAGCTCTTGTCCCTGAGTTAGAGCAGGTGTCCAGTGCATTGGTAGACATAGATGGATGAGCTTGGAATCACCTCCAGACTAAGAATCAGCACAGCCAGTGATGGCGGGTCGCAGAGTGACTGTGGTTGTGCTGTGGTTGTAATTAATTCCAAGCTGTTTCTCTGGGAACACCCCATGTGTAATGAACCGGCAAGGTCCTGTGGGAGGCCAGCGCAGAGTAGCCCAATTTTAATTAATATTTCCTCAAGTAAAAGCATGTGAGGGCGGAGATGGTCTTGTTTGAGCAGCGGCGGGCTGTGCTCTGTCCCCAGGTACACGGCATGTAAAGCTTTCCTTTCCACCCTGAACGAGATGAATGACTACGCCGGGCAGCACGAGGTCATCTCTGAGAACATGACGTCACAGATCATGGTGGACCTGGCACGCTATGTGCAGGAGCTGAAGCAGGAGAGGAAATCGGTAAGACACTCAGGGTGTCTTGCCCGAAGATGGCCCACAGACAGTGGGACTGTCCCCAGGAGACTGACAGTTGCATAGAGTTGAGCATTGATAGAGAATGCTGAGGAACCCTGGGCTGGGACTATAGTCCCAGCACATGGGAGACAGAGGCAAGCGGATCTCTGTGGGTTCAAAGTTATCCTGGGGGCTGAAGAGTTGGCTCAATGGTTAAGAGCACTGGCTGCTCTTCCAGAAGACCTGGTTCGATTCCGAGCACCCACATGACAGCTAACACCTTCCTTTAACTCCAATTTCTGGGGATCTGATGCCCTCCTCCAAACTCCATGGGCTTTTGCATGACACCAGTGCACTTATATATGTGTAGGCAATACACTCATACATATAAAATAAAAATAATAAATAAAATATTTT
>NW_008474803.1:0-1303 GCF_000622305.1 Nannospalax galili | reverse complement strand
GACGGAGTCTTGGGTTGCGGCACTATCTCCAGCACCCACGTGGTGGCTAACAACTGTAGGTAACTCCAATTCCAAGGGACTCGATGGTTCCCTCTTCTGACTTCCGTGGGTATTGCATGACATGGGTGCACTTACACACATGCAGGCAATACATTCGTACACATAAAGTAAAAATAATAAAATGTTTTTTAAAAACGAAGTTAAGGATCTGAAAAAGAGATCCTATTGGCCTTGGGGCCCTAAATACAGTGTTAGGTGGTCTTAAACACATAAGAGGAGCCCTGGGCATGCAGAGGAGCCACGTGAACATGGGCAGATACTGCCAAGCACCCAGAAACACCTCAGGCCTCAGCTGCCAGGTTGTGGCAGCAGGCTGGGGTCTCCCCGGAGACCTCAGGGGCGTGTGGCCTTGCTGGTCACCTCGTGTTACTAATCTGCCCCCCAGAACAGCAAGGAAATGGATTTCTGTTCTCCAGTAATTTGTTCAAGAAGACCCAGGAAACTGACCCAGATCTCACCTGGCTCCACATTGTTACTCATGGGTCACAGGGTGTCAGGAGGAGTGTCACTGACCTCTGTTTATAGATCACAAACAAAATAAAACAAAACAAAACAAAACAAAAAAACCCTACAGCCCAAGTCATTTGGATGGACATTGACAAGGAGACTTCCTGGAAAACCTGTGGAGTTTCAGCCTAGAGCCAACACACAGAGACCAGGAAGCATAAGACAAAGGACACACAGAGCCCTGTGAGGGTGGTACTGAGCGGAGGTGTAAGGCTTCTGAGAGGTCCCCACAGCCTTCAGTAGCACCCTGAGACTCCAGGGTCAATGCAGCTCACAGATGACCCCATGAGGTCCCCACTCTACATGGACCCCTCTGCACCCCCCTCACAGCCACCCTGAAGCATGGACATGATGGACACAGAGGAATCTTAGGGTGTAAACATGCTTCAGGTCTGTGGGAAGACGTAGACAAGGCGGGAGAAATTCCTGCTGCAGGCTCGGTAGGGCTCACCCTCGAGAGGCTGGGGGAGCTGCTGAAGGGACTGGGGGTCAGACCAGTGGGAGCCAGGTGTGTCTGAACATGGGGTGAGGTAGTGGCAGCGGAGGGCCCTCCTCAGTGCTGGCGCTTGGCAAAGGGCGAAGTTGCCAGGGAACCCCAGCATCTAAGGGAAGGAGAGAAGTCTGCCACTTCCGTCATAAAGAATGAGGCGCCTTGGGCTGAAGAGATGACTTAGCAGTTAAGAGCACTTGCTGCTCTTCCAGAGGACCCAAGTTCGGTTCCCAGCACCCACACTAG
>NW_008474802.1:0-1302 GCF_000622305.1 Nannospalax galili | reverse complement strand
TCCAGAAACATACCTCTCCTCCAGCAAGGTCACACTTCCTAAAACATCCCAAAACATCACCACCTACTGGGGACAAAATGTCCAAATACTTAGATCCTATGGGGGACATTCTCATTCAAGCCACCACACTCCACTCCCTGGCCCCCATAGGCTTATGACCCTGTAAAATGCAGAATGCATTTAGTCCATCCTTAAAAGTCCCCATAGCCCTTACCAGTCTCAAAAATCTAGACTGCAAAGTCTCTTCTGAGACTCAAGGCAATCTCTTAATTGTAAACTTCTGTAAAAATCAAAAGACAAATTACATACTTCCAACATACAATGGAACCCAGTACACATTCCCATTCCAAGAGGGAGGAGTGTGGGCATGGTGAGGAAATACCAAATAAAACCAAAACCCAGCAGGGAAAACACCAAATTCTGTTCAGACTTTATGTCCAAAGGGCTTGGATGGCTTAGCTCTTTCAGTTTTTCTGCTTGCAGTATAAACTTCTCTCTTGGGCTGGTACCACTCCCTGTATGAAGCTCCCTTGGCAGATGTCTCACAGCTCTAACATTTCCAATGTCTTCTGGGGGTCCCCACTGCAAACCAGGCTTCACCTACAGAACTTCACACAATGACCTGTCAGGGCCTTCTTTATGCAGGGATACCCCTGATGCACACTGCCTGACTTTGGTGGCTCTCCGAAACAGTGGAGGAAGAACTGATGACCCCTTCACTCTTGTATTTTTCATGCCAGCATCACAGGCACAACACTGACAAGTTTAGCTGCCAGACTGGAATGGACCTTGGCCCACTTCATCCATGTTTGCCATTTTTGATGGTTACAGATTTCTATGAAAAAATACTTTTGGCTTTTTCCTTTCACATGTTGGAGGCTTAGTTGGCTGTGGTCATGCCCTGAAGGTACTTTTTCCATTGTTTATATACAAATCTCTAAGCATCTTCTTAAATGCTTCAATCTCCTTATCAAAGGGAGCCTCTCCTTCAGCACATGCCTTAACTGCAACATTAAGCTTGCTAGTGCTCTTTTTCAATTCAGATTGTACATTCTGCATCTTTCTACCCCATTTTCTCTTTTTCACTAAAGATCTGCATAATAATCTCCATTAATAGCCACACTACCTTTTCTACATTAAGATGTCTTGAAATTTCTTCAGCCAAAAATATTATCCCATTTAGCCTCAGGCAAGTTCTTAGCCTCAGGGCAGACAGCAGCCAGATACTTTGTCAAAATATCTCAGTTGCTACTTAAGTCCTTATTTCCCTCTGGAACTACTTTGCTCTCAGCACCACTTTCT
>NW_008474801.1:0-1302 GCF_000622305.1 Nannospalax galili | reverse complement strand
ACTGGTCAGAGTGTTTTGTCACAGCAATGAAGAACAAACTAAGACACAGGGAGACCCTGTCTCAAAAAAAGGAGAGGAGAGGGGAGGGAGAGGGGAGGGGAGGGGAGGAGAGGAGAGGAGAGGAGGAGAGGAGAAAGAAAATAGAGAGTAGTGTCGTCTTTAATATCATGTACAGCCTCTGTGGCCAATGAAATGCTGGCCTGAGCACCTCCACCTCTCAGCCTTACCTTACTTTGATTTTACAATTGACCTCCCATTGATCCTTCTCTGTTCTCATCTATCTTAAATGAAAGCTTTAGCCCCATAAACCTCATTCCAGATAGAAATACATAATTCAAGAGGAATATTGATGTCAGAGAGAAGGCACACCAATTTGTGTCAGCATTTGCTGTAAATTAAAGAGGAGTACAAGGAGAGGTTAATGTAATGTAGAATTGAAATTAAAATAGAGCCAATATTTAGGCATTCCTTCGCCTCTTTTCTCCCTGCTGTGACACAAAGGATTGACTTTCTCGCAGCCTAAGTACTAATATCATTTGGGTTTTTTGTGGGTTTTTTTTTTGTTTTTTTTCTTTTTCTTTTTCTTTTTCTTTTCCCCCCTACTGGGATTTTTTCCTTCCCTGGGAAATATTACGTGTTTGTCTCTGGCATCCAGAATTTGACCTTTTCACCTATCATTCTGATCACAATAGCAAAATCAGGGGAGGAAAAGTCAAGAGTTCTACTAATCTCCACCCTTCATGTTAGCAGCATAGTAAGGGCCCTGCCTGCTCAGCTGCTGTCAACAGCTCTTAATTCTTCTTGACACAGATTCTCTCTAACATGTCACCTCCATAGTTTCTTTTTGCAAAGCTGAAAAAAAGTCAAAGGTCGATAAAGAACATCTCACAACATAAGGTTGGGCAAGGTGTTGCTGTACACTCAGATCACTTTAGCACAACTCCAGGGGTGCCCTCTCTTTTCCAAAAGTCCCGTGGGAAAGCTTTATATTTAGTCTCATCAAACGGTTTTGTTTGGAACTAGTTTGGACCAGCCAGGTGTGGCAGCAAGTGCCTATGATCCCAGCACTCAGGAAGCAGAGGCAAGATGTTCACAGCAACTTCAAGGCTAGCCTGGTCTACATACAGAGTTCCAGACTCTTAATAATATGTCTGGATCTCTTTATTGATTTCCTTCAGAGCTAGTGTTGCTCTTTGCAGTTACTTGTTGGTTTTGACCAAAGAGTGGAATTCACTAGTTTGATTCTCCGACCCTGGTTTTAAATGATTCACTCTTTCCAGAAATAAATTCTTTAGTAGAATG
>NW_008474800.1:0-1303 GCF_000622305.1 Nannospalax galili | reverse complement strand
GCCCTAGCCCTAGGCCTAACGGTAACACTAAAACAAATTCTATCCCTAACCCTTACCCTAAGCTTTTTCCTAACCCTAACAGAACACCTTAACCTTAACCCTAACTGTAACCCTAAACCATAACCCACAACCTGACCTTAATTTTACCCTGAATACTAAACCTAACCCTAAATCTTACCTTTAATCTAACATTAAACCTAGCATTAACCATAGCACTAACCCCATCTGTAATCCTATTCCTAGCCCTAGCCATAATGATAGCCCTAACCCTATCCTCTGCTCTAACCCTAAACCTACAACAAAGCCTAAACATAACTCTAATCCTAATCCAGCACTATGTCTAGCACTAAAACTTTAACACTAACCCTAAACCTAAACTTAACATTAACCCTAACCCTAACTTCACCTCAACCCCAACATTATACCAACTACAAACTTGTCAATAATACTAACCCAATGTCTTTCCCTACTCCTAACCAGTGTCACAATCATGAATGCAACCCTAACTCTATCCCTAAATACTCACCCTGCACTTAAACATAGCCCTAACCCTAGTTCTATCCATAAATGGAGCAGTAGGACTAGTCCTAACCCTAAACCTGAGCCTAGCCCTAACCTTAGCCTAGCACAGCCCTTGCCCTGGCTCTAGCCATAGACCTAGTCCTAGCCCTGGCCCTAACCCTAAACCAAACATTAGCCCTAGGCATAGCCCTAGCCTAAGCCCAAACTCTAACACTAGTTCTATCCCTAGTCCTAGCCCTGACTCTAATTCCAAACCTACCCCTACCCCTAACCCTAACCCTAAGACTAGATATAACCCCAACCCTAACATTAACCATAGCCCTATTGACAGCCCTAGCCAAACCATAACCCTAAACCTATCCCAAACCTGAGTTCCATAGACACAGACTTAGCCTTACCACAGGCCTAATCATAACACTAACCATAACCCTAAGCCTATCCCTAGGGCTAAAACTGACTCTAACCCAAACTCTAAACTCACAAGCCTTAACACTAACCCCAACCCTAGCCCTAAATTTAACCCTAGGCCTAACCCTAGTCCTAGCCCTAGCGTGAAGCCTAACCCAAAATGGAGCCCTAAACTTAGTCCTAGGCCTAACTCTAACACTAACCCTAACCCTAAAACTAACCCTAAACCTAACACTAACCTTAACCCTAAACTTAACCCTAACCCTACATATAATGCTATCACTAGTCCTTTCCCTAACCTTACTCATAACCCTAGCTCTAGCCCTGCCCCTAGCACTAAACATATACCCAGTCCTAACCCTAACCCTAACCC
>NW_008474799.1:0-1302 GCF_000622305.1 Nannospalax galili | reverse complement strand
TTTTTAAAATTTAATTTTTGTGAACTTCATACAATATATTTTGATTAAATTTAGATCTTTTCCCATAGTCCCCCACCCAGTTTCATTTACTCTATTATATACGTGTGCATATGCACACACATTACACATATATACCATACATATGTATATATATGTATGTTATAGTTATAGAGTCACACTTGTGTCCCACATGTTCTTCCTTCAGTGTGGGTCCATCTGCTGGACCTGTCAATCTACGAAGAGTCCTATCCTAAAACAAGGGTGACTCTTCTTCTCCTAGCAGCCATTGGTTCCCAGTAGTTCAACAATAGAGTTGGTTTCTTACCTACCTCCCCACTTTCATGCTGGGCTTTTGTGTGGTTTGAACTTGCATGCTGTCACCATTGCAGTGAGTTCATATGAGTAACTGACCAGCTGTCTAGAAAACTTCCATTGTGATCATTCGCTACCTCTGGCTCTTACAGTCTTTCTACCCTCTTTTCTGCAATGATCTCTGAGCCTGGGGAGACAGAAGCTTGATAGAGATGTTATCTTCAGGGACAAGCAGTCTTCAACCTCTTATTCCCTGAAAATTGGCCAGTTGTGGGTCTCTATGTTGATCACCAACTCTTTCATAAGGAAGCTTCTCTGGTGAAAGTTGAGAAATTCATTAATCTATTGTAATAATAAGGGATTAAGATTCAATTTAATACTGTGTCTATTTAGCAAAATATTAGTAGTAGGCTCTCCCCAGTGGCTGGCGACCTGACTAGCCATAGGTTCCTAGGCCTGATATCAATGTCAGGTATCAGCTCCATCTTATGAAGTAAACCTTGCATTCAATTAGGTAGTGGTTGGTTACTCCCATAATATTTGTGCCATTGTTGAACCAGTGGCCATACCTTGTCCTGTCAATTGTTGTAGCTAGTCGGATTCACAGATGGGTGAAGTTGATGACCAGTTTTCTCTTCTGATAACATGCATAGCACCTTCCAACACTATGAAAGCTAGCTAATACAGGTGAGACTTTTGAGTCAGCAACAGATTGATATCTCGATGTTTATTCTACCGCTCATATATGTAGTGTCTTCAGCAATAGGCTCTTACTGTCAATATCTAGTGGGTAACTAAGAGCAGGGGCAATGAAGGCCTCAGTTTTGATATAATGTCCAAGTCTAAATATATCTTCCCATTTCTCCCTATTTTTACCACCAGCTACCAAATTACTCAGGATAGAAATTTGAGAGTCATTGTAATTGTTCTTTATTTTGTTTCTTACAGCAAGCTAATCAAGGCTAGCTGATCAAGCTCACATGTATATAA
>NW_008474798.1:0-1302 GCF_000622305.1 Nannospalax galili | reverse complement strand
AGCAGCTACAAACAGCCACTAGACTAGATGGAAAGTTTGGTTCTTCTCAGTAGTAATATGGTGAATGGAGCTGGGGCCTGGGGCACAGGGCTTGCAGAGTAGTGTGAGGCCCTGGGTACTATCCCAGCATCTCATCTCAAAACAAACAAAAAAGGGGACCTGGACTGGTGGGTAGAGCACTTGCCCAGGCTGCACAAAGATCTGGATTCCAGAGCCAGCATGTCATAAACCAGGTGTGGTGGTGCACACCAGTCATCCCAGCACTTGGGAGGTAGAGGCACAACAGTCAGGAGTTCAAGGCCAGCCTGGGCTACATGAGACCCTGTACCTACCCCAAGAAGAAGAAACCCACTAACAAACACGTGCCAGGACTCCGCACACAGGTTTGAGAATTTGGGGGTCCAGGGTGGGTGGGTGCGTCTTACCCGCTCAACTTGGCACTGGCGGAAGCTGGCGTTGATGCGGTCCAGCTCGCGCCGGGCGGTCAGCAGCATCTGCATGACAGTGTCCTTGGCTTGCGTGGTGATGTTCAGCTGCTTGGTCAGGTTGGTCTTCTCGGCGCTCAGCTCGGTCACCTTGTGGAACAGCTCCTGGGCGCGCCGCTCCGTCTCCTTCAGGTGGGCCTCGGTGGCCACGTGCACGTTGCCGTACACCATGAAGAGTACCAGGCCCAAGATGATGAGGAACTGGATGAGCGAGACGAAGAGGAAGAAGTAGCGCAGGTAATACCAGCAGCCGCGTGCGGAGTCTGCCGCTCGCGAGTACGCGCTGTGCTCCAGGGCGAGACCCATTTTCGCAGTGCCCGCCTGGTGCACCGTCAGTCCGGGCCAGATCTGGGCTGCGCCAAGCAGGGGGGAGTGTTTATATTACTCCTCTTAATACTTCCTCTGCCCGGCTCCTTCCTGGCCTGGAGGAAATGGGGGCTGTGGGTTATCACAACACTCCCACCCGTACTGTGAGGGGACGGCAGGCGGGGCAGCTGTGATGGACGCAGGGTGGGGCACCTGCTGGGTGACTGACCTGGCTTCCTGGCCTGGCCCAGCCTCAGTTTCCACCACCACTCCACCTTAGCTCTGTGCCAGGCAGTGACCTCTGCCCTTGGTATAAGCCATCTCTTTTAATACCATTGGCGTATGGCTATGCCCATTATGTGGAAGAGGAAACTGAGGCATGAATGTGAGAAAAGACTGACCCCGGGCACAGACTATCACTCAATGGCTGCCTCCTGCAAACTGGCCCAGGTCACTGTGGATTTTAGGATCAAGGGCAAAGGATTCTGGGGTGCATTAGCCCCCCCACCCC
>NW_008474797.1:0-1302 GCF_000622305.1 Nannospalax galili | reverse complement strand
TTGTTGTTGCAAGAGGTGATCACCATGTTGTGTTCATAAGATGTTGAGCCTAAAAAATAAACAGCCCAAAACATAGGAAAACAAAAGGGAAGAAATGCAAAACCAAACAAGTTTTCAAAACTTCCTGTCAGTCTGCCATAAGTGATTGCCTTTCATTCTTAAGTTATTTACAGTGTGTTTGCTTAGCACACAATTGCAAACATGTGACCTGAACCAAATACTCTGCATGTTTCTGAGCACCTGTAGGGCTGCTCCAGAGAAGCAGGGGAGTAGACTGGAAGCATCCAAAGAGCAGGGATTATAGGAATGTGTAGGGAAAGCTAAAGGACTCCTGGAGTTTGAACCCTGGGGCTCACCAGTGCCTTCTCTTCTCCTTATACCAAGACAGCTCTATATAGACCAAAGGGATGTGGTGACATGATCAGTAGCAGTCATGCACAGGTGCCATTTGTAGGCACTGGTTCCTCATGGTAGAGACCAGTAAAACAGGAAAGGTAAGGAATGAGCAGACTTTTAAAGTGAACACTCAGAACAAAAATAAAAATGGAGGCACTTCTGTTCAGTATTCTGACATCAGAACATGCTGACAGCAGAAGCGAGCACTTGGGTGTAACCAGCAAGACACGGGAAGCATGCAGTTCACACCAGTCAGGATAAGGGTCCAAAAAGTCTGTAAGGACAAGATAAGTCTCAGAAGGGCCATAAAAAATAGGCTCCCGGAAGCTCAGCAGACACTCATCTCCAAAGTACCTCAATATACAGGAGCCATGTACTCCAGCATAAAGGGACTCTTCCAGTGACAGCCTCTCTCACCAGGATCTCCTGCCTCTGGCCTGGCTCTGAACTTTGTGACTGTTGAGTGTCCTGTACTCTGTTGACCTGGCTAAGCACAATTGGAGCCTGACCAGCTAGCTTCTGCCACTCTCAAGGAGCATCGCTCCCAAGGAGCATCTGCAGAGTCAGTACCTTTCATTGTCCTTTCCAACCAGTGGATGTGGACATGGTGGCCTGCTGTGCCCTGGGCAATTGGACTTTCAACATGCTTAGTGCTACTTCTTCCCACTGTCTGTGAGTGAATCCTGCCTCCTGACACTGGAGGCATCACTTAGAGCTGGATTGTTAGATTCATTGCTTTGAGCTGTTCCCCTTTATGTGTGTGAACAATAAACCGTCATTTGGAAGAGACATCTGACTGTCTGCCCCTCTGGGACTCCTAAGTCATTTTTATTAAAAGTTTCTTTGTTTAATTGTGAGCAGTTTCTCCAAAATTTGTACCAAGTGTATCTTGAAAAAAAAAAAAAA
>NW_008474796.1:0-1296 GCF_000622305.1 Nannospalax galili | reverse complement strand
AGAGGACCATGTCTTCCTCTGGGGCCACGTCTCTTCCTCTCTGTGTAGGATATATTTGTCTAAGCCAGCCTTTTACTCCCTCCCTGACACCTGCCATTGGCCCCTATACGGAGTGGACTTGCCACAGACTGAACCTTGAAGAGTCCAAAAACAAGAGACAAAAACCTAGATCACGGGCTTGCCATGGGATGCCGGCTCCTTCAGTGGGTCCTCAGGAATAAGACCAGCTAACCCCTTCATCAGTGAAACTTAGGGCTGGGTTTCTGTCAAGGGCCACCAAAAAGTACCAACTAATACAGAGAAAAAAAAAATCAGTGATTTTATGTGAAAATCTACAGCTGGAACTCACAACTTATTAAAAAGTCAATAAGAAATGCGCCATGACATAAAAGGAAGGGCCAAAGACCAAAAGGAAGGATCAGAAGTGTTTCAGTAAAATTCTATGATCTTTAGTTTGTGATCAAGATAAGTCCTGAGGGTTCGGTTAAGCTACAGCACAGTCAAAACCAACATCCACTCTGAAAATAAAATTATCCTGAAAGTATTTTCTTAATTTCTGTATATTATGTCTCAGAAAATATAAGATTATCTAATGTGTTTTAGAAAATTTCCATCCAACTAGCCAGACCTTACCAGTTTTCTGTGATTCAAAAACCCCTTGAATCAAGACAGCCCAGAAAGGAGGCAGCTTGGCCTTGTGGAAAAGCAGTTACTGCTACAGGTTAGCTGAGGACGAGCTCTGCCTTTTCCCTATGCAGCCGCGGGGCCGTTCTGTCTCTGAGGTGGGGAAAGAAAACTGAGATGAAATGGGCTGTGGCAAACCCTGAGCAAAGGGCTCCCCCGTGGCACCCAGCGCTTTCTCAAGAGTACAGAGGCCCATGAGCAAAGGGCTCCCCTGTGGCACCCAGCGCTTTCTCAAGAGTACAGAGGCCCATGACTTTAGCTCTGCCTATGCACATACAGTGCCAGGCCCACGGGGGTCTCTAAGATAGAGCTGTGGTAACAGCATCCATGTGGGACTTGTCATTAACCAATGCTGCCCTCATCCACCATGGACACGAGCACGTCATGATCATCTTACAGAGAAGTAACTTTCTAGAGCAGCAGTGAGGGGTGTGGCTACACAGAACAAACCTCAGTTTCAGATTCCGGATCCATACGTCTCCTTATATCTTGTATTTTTCCATCACTATACTGTCCTTGGCTAGAGAAAAGAATCACTCCTTTTTTTTGAGACAGGGTCTCCTTATAGCCCCACCTGTCCTGGAACTCACTATGTAGACCAGGCTGGCCTCG
>NW_008474795.1:0-1302 GCF_000622305.1 Nannospalax galili | reverse complement strand
TAGATGGCTGAAATGGACCTGGGGACAATTTTACCTTAGAGCTCACTGAATATGGAACTGAAGAGAGGAACGGACCCCTTACACCGTCTTGCTCAATGAGCCCCAGTGAGTTTTTCGAAGACGCTTGCCCAAGCATGGGTGTGGGGCCAGTGGCGTGTATTCCCCACCCCCAACACAGACAGAAGTGGTTTTCTGACCTCGTTTTCGCATTGCTCACTGCCTCTTTCTGAATCCAATGAGGCGCAGGTGGGAGGGAGCATCTCTCTACTTAGCATCTTTGCTCCGAGTGTTCACACACACCTTCCCCTCGCGTCCTTAGCACAGTTGGAAGGACGCTGGGGACAGGCTGCTCTGTGATGACTTACTTTAAGGATGGGGTGCCCAGGGTTAGAGGGCATATGTGTGCCTTCTCCGACTGGTACAAGAAATCGCAGTGGTCAGAAGGATCGGGCTTACCTCCGGACCGCTACAAGGTAATCACCCATCTCATATCAACATGGAGAGAGAGGTAAACGGCAGCTGTGGGCATGTTTTTCACGGTTATTTTGCTTCGTTATTAGAGGCAATGAGCAGAGTTCCGCGACGTTCCTGTGTTCACGTCCCACTGATTTCTCTCCTTGTCCACTTGAGGGCGCTGGAACCCACGTTGCCGAGCCTCGCTCTCCCCCTGGATTCAGTAGCCAGAGCTCAGAGGGTCATCCAAGGGGATGTGCTCCAGACCGTTGAGCCAGCTCTGACCAGCCTCAGGTTCCTGCTTATCTGTGAAGTCCTACTTGTGCTGACTTGTAGGACCGGAAGGGAAGCACTAACCCCAACCCAGGAATCCCGCAGCACAGGTTCAGTCCCCACTTTTGAGAGAGGACCTCACCACGGTGGAGGTGGAGGGGGCCTGCGGGAAGTGACTGGAGGACAGGGTCCCTTCCTCAGGACCTGGCACACGCTGGTCAGAAGGAAAACAGATTTGGGGTGGTGAGCACTGACTCTGCCTTTCTGAAGGGCTTTGCCTGGAAGAGGAAATAGCTTTGTTTCATGCAGCTCCAGCGGCAGAACTGGGACCTATGACTGCTGCATCCTTCTAGTATCAGAAGAATGTGTGAGAGAGGGCAGCACAACCGAAGCTCTAAACTGGGCCGAGGCAGAGTTCCTAGTGCATCCTTGGCCTGCACCCTAGGACTGGACAAGCAGTGTAACCCTTACTCTCTCTCAGTCTCTGTGGTCGTATTAATTATGTGTCCTTTTGAAGATGATTGTGGAGATTCAGTAATTTGAATAAAGAGGTGGGCACAATGCCTAATCTGTCTG
>NW_008474794.1:0-1302 GCF_000622305.1 Nannospalax galili | reverse complement strand
AGTATCCTGTATCCCAGGCTGGCCTCAAACCTAACCAAGGATAACCTTGAACTTCTGAACCTCTTGCCTCTACCTCTGGAGTCCTGAGATCACACACATGTGCCATTATGCTCAGCTTATGGGGTGCTAGGGATAAAACACAGGACTTCATGCATGCTAGGCAAGCATTCTGCCAGTTGAGTTACCTCCTCAGCCTCTCTGGCCTTCCTTCATTTTTGTTTTTCTTTTTTTTCCCTCTGGCCTTTCTTCTTTAACAGCCCCAAGTGGAACAGTGTGGAGGACAGGAGGATGGGAGGAAACCATGGCAACCATAGAGGAGGGCTGAGGTCAGTTGTGTGTAGAGGAACATTGTTCTTCTTTGGAAGCTATGAGCCAGCTGAGGATGTACACACCTGAGCTCAGAGCTCAGCATACCCAAGCTGGAGGCAGAAGTTAGGGAGAGGCAGTGACTTAGGAGAGGGATTGTAGATGCCCCTTCCTGCCCTAACATTTGGCTGATAGGCTGTGAGGGTGCAGAGGGGGAGAGATCAAAGGCCAAGACCCTTTGTAGCGAGACCCTTCAATGATGAAGCTAAGAGCCTTTATAGGTGGGGTAGCAACTGTTAAAGAAGACCAGAGCTGGCCAGTAGCTAAAGGTAAAAGAACTTCTTAGTGAATTGCAAGCCAGTGAGCCCGTCTCAAAACATGCATGGCCTAGGGCAACAGAGGCAAAGAGGCCTCAGTATGGAGCTGGGCCATGTTCTGAACACAATGTGGACCTGTGGGGATTCATAGACAGGGAACTGGCTGAGGAGCTGGAGATGGAAAGTTATTTAAAGGGAACGTCAGTGGGGGTCCTGTGACTGAGTCGACCAGCCAAGTGCTTGAAGGCAGGCCAGGTGAATAGACACTGTGGGGATGGTGCATTGTGAGGAAGGGACAGATGCTGAGAGCCAGGCTGTCGCAGAACACTGATGGTAGGATTTTTGGGAAATTGGACAACATAAAGACAAACCTGAAAGCCCAATGACAGAAGGCCTAGTAGGGAAGAGCAGTCAGAGGAGCATGACTTGAGTGTGGTCAAGGAGGCTTTGTCTTGGACAGATGGAAGAATTCAAAATGGAATCCCTGCTCAGAAGGAGCTCATCTTCTGGCAAGGAGACAGACACAAGAAATAACTATAACCCAGGCTGGAGGGTGTACTCAGAGCCTGGGAAGCTTCATTCACTTTCTTAGCTAGGCCACAAGGATTTGGAGGCCACCCTGGGTGGGAGAGATCTGCCAGGTTGTGGAACGGCTCACTGAGCGGTGGCAGGGGTAGTT
>NW_008474793.1:0-1302 GCF_000622305.1 Nannospalax galili | reverse complement strand
GTATGTAAGTTCACCCATGTCATGCAGTGCCTGTGGAGGACAGAAGAGTGCATCATATCCCCTGAAACTGGAGATAGAGATGATTGTTAGCTGCAATATGGGTATTGGGACCTGAATCAGGTATACAAAAACAGTCAGTGTTCTTAATCACTGAGCTATCTCTCTGGTTCCAACCATGCTGAGTTTTGTTCCTTTTTATTATAGTCATACTAGTGAGCAAGAAGTAATATGTCATTGCAGTTTTGCTTTGAAGTTCCTTGTATACTAACAATGTTGAGTATCTTTTCAATTGCTTCTTGTCCATTTGTATATGTTCCTTGGAAAAATATGTATGCAAATAATTTCTCCATTTACACCATTGGGTTAATTTTATTTTTTATTACTGAGTTACAATCATTTGAGATATAAGCCTCTTGAGAAATTGTGCTTAAATAAACAAGCATCAAGCATCATACTTGATTACTACTTTTACTTCTACTCCAACATCCATCACAATAGAAATATCTTCTTCCTGTCAACTTTGTTACTTCTAAGTATTGTCTGCACTTCAAGGAGACAATAATGTGGCCTCTAGCCACATCTGTTTCCTTGTAATGGATGAAAAAGCATACCGTTGGGATCACAACATCTATCTTACCAAAAGGATAAGCATTGTTACTGCCCTCTTTATTTGCCAATGAAAAACTGGTTAAAACTGAACCTTGAATTGAGATCAAACAAGAAAAATATTAGCAGTATTCCTACTTCTGTACATAAACAACAGAACAAAGAAAGAAGAACAGCATACAAACATTCATCTTTGGTGAGGAATGACATCACAGTTTTCAAGATCTTTTCAAGCATTAGTCAACGAGTTATGTAGACCTTTGAGCTTGTTCCGTAACATCTTGAAGGATATTACACTCTATTTTCTTTGTCATCACGCTCAAAGATGGCATCCTCTTCAAAGAACCACCCATAGCAAACATCTAAACTATTACTTATAAACCAAAACATTTTAGTTCTAGCCAGGTAGCCTAACGAGTGAAACAGCCCATATGTGGAAGAGACTCTGGAGACTGGAAAACAAGTATCACTGGCCATGCAACTTGATGCCAGCTAATTTTGCCTTGCAAGATTGCAGGCCTTGTGTTGTCAGGCCTCCTGGTTTCACAGAGAGATAAAGCTGAATACCAGAATCTTTATGTGAACATTTTTCATTTCAGACACTGAGTACACTGCGTACACTGTGTACCACACTGATCTTTCTTTTGCTAGCCTGTGGTTTCTACTTGGGGTATTGTTATCCTCTTATACTGTAAC
>NW_008474792.1:0-1302 GCF_000622305.1 Nannospalax galili | reverse complement strand
AAGAAGAAATTGCATTTTTAAGAGTTTAAAAATCTTACAAGTGAGAAATATAAGAAATCTTACTTATTTTCACCTTTAGAAGAAATAAAAGATGTTTCTCATACCTGCTTTTCTCAGTATCTTGACGGTTACTGTCCTTGGCGAATTGATAATCCCTGCATAGTGCGTGCGAAGCCTAAATGCCAAACAGTACAAATGATAGTCTTGTTGTTTCTGGAACCCATGCCTTACTTGCCTCCAGACAACTTCAGGTGCTTGTATTCAACGTGATGCAGAAAGTAAAAGTTTTTTCAGACAGTCTTTTACCTGGAGCACAGCTCGCGGTTTCTCTTGTAAAATTAGCACATTTAGGTGTGCTGCCTCAAGGCCCGCCTGCTCTTTTTAAGCCGTATTACAAGCTGTTTATCTTTAATAGAATGGGTACAGCAGATCATAGGTGAAAGGAAAGAGGGGCCGTATCATTCTACATTCTACATTTTCACAAAGTGCTTTTCAAATGTGTCATTACCACAGTTACTCTGAGTAACAGCAATAAGGGTGTTGGGAGAGGCGGAACGTAGGCACAATGTTTTGTGGGGTGTTGTTAAATCCTACACGGTGGGGCCTGAGGAAGAAAAGACAATTTTAGGAAACTGGAGTGGGCTTCGTTACAAAGAGCATTTTACCAGACATTTACCAGCACAAGGCTGTGTTCAGTACTCAGAAGATGAAAGCAGGAGCCACCATTCCAGCGAGCCTGGGCTACATAGCAAAACCAGGCTCAGAAAGGAGAAGCGGTTACGTTTTAGCTAAGTCTCTGGAGGATGGTAAGATTTTATAAAGAAGAAAATGTGTGTGCTTGAGTGAGAGAAGAGCATGGTGAAGATTTGAAGGACTCCAGAAAGAAAATCATTGAAATTGGAGGGTTGACTGTAGTAAGAGCCAGCAAAAGTCAGGTTGATTGTGTTGTTTGAGACAGGATCTCACTGTTGGCCTAGACTAATCTGGAACTCAGTTTGTAGACCAGGGTGGCCAGTGTTGCCCCTGCCTGTCTCCTGAGTGTGGAATCATCATAGGCATGAGCTATCACACCTGGCTTGGACAGTGGTTTCAGTTCTGATTGGGAATGGGCCTGTATGCCAAAGTAAGAAATTTAGGCCTCGGTTTTTAGGCAGACCTGGAAAAAAGTGAGTATGAAGGGGTTTTGTTCTTTAATACTTGATTATTTTTATATTATGTGTACACGTGTATTGCCTGCATGTAGGTTAAGTACACCCATGTCGTGCAATGCCCACGGAAGACAGAAGAGGCTGTCAGATCCCC
>NW_008474791.1:0-1302 GCF_000622305.1 Nannospalax galili | reverse complement strand
ATATTTAGCCCCTTTAAAAACCATTCCTTGCCCACCTCTGTATCAGACCTAACCTCCTTGCATGACTTACCAGGCAAAACCTTTTGGAAATGTATTGATGTAGCAGATCCCTAGCTCCCACCAACCCAAAGGCTAAAAATTATCATCAGATAATATTTGAGGCCATAGCAGAGGTTTGTCAGCTTTTTCTGTAACCCACCTACCTGATGTTTCCACTAATGTATTTGAAAAGTGCCTTGATTTATACATTGTTTTTGTTTTGTTATTACAAAAACTTCATAAACTGTTAATTACTTTGGGACATGATATTTGGTGTAACCTAAATATGTGTTCCCAGACCATGGTCACTCACATTTGGCTCCAGAATAGATAATATCTTTGAGGTAAAAGCTGTGTTTCTTGTGTTGACAGCACCTCCCCCGATGCAAGGAAGGCATGGCATGTGTCAGGAACATGAGAGCCGCAAACCAGACACAGCTATGCTGATGGACTCAGGATAGGAAGACGGAGAAGCTAGATATGCAGAATCAGTGTGGTCACGGCTGGCAGCAGAGTCCAGGGCCTCACATCACCACCTCGATGGAACGAGTGGTAATGTGTATCACACCAGTAGCTGTCCTGTGTGCACTGACCAGTTGATAAATTCAGAAAGGCAAAAGGTCCAAGAGCATTTCCTTTGTTCTCCAGACGATTCCATGAGCTCCTTGCTAGCCTTTTCTTCTCTGCTTCCACAAGCCAGAATCGGTTTCTGTTGCTTGCAGTAAGGACTCCTGCTCAGTAATAATGAGGAGGGGTGGGGATTCTGCTTGATAATGGTCCAAGGTTGGGGGAGGTGGTGATCAGGGCGGGATGGGTAGCAGCAGCCTAGGTGGACTAGGATAATGAAAAGCTGGGGAGATGGTTCAGTCAGTAACGGTGCTTGCTGGGCAGGAGTTAGGGTCTCCAAACTCTTGTAAAAGCCAGGCCTGCCCAGCTCGACACTACTGGGAGGCAGTAGGACCTTTAAGGGTTGGGACCTGATGGAAAGATATCAGGAAGTGTGGCCTTAAAGCAAATAGTGGGACTCAACCTCAGAGGCCAATGATTTTGCTCCAGCCTGTGTTCCTGGTATGAAATGCTGTTGTACCAAATCTCCCCCTCCCCCAGATTCTCCTGAGCACTCTGGGATCCCAGGGCCACATGGTCCTAACATTAACTGACAAAATCTACACAATATATTCTATTTGAGTTTTTGTCTAGTTTATATAAGACACCTGGGAAATGGGTACTTACAACAGCACGATCGCCTGTGGGCCCTGTTTT
>NW_008474790.1:0-1301 GCF_000622305.1 Nannospalax galili | reverse complement strand
CAGAACTCCCACCGTCCTCTGCCTGCCTTGCACAGGAATTTGTCCTCTTCTCCCTGCAGCTCCCATCCCACCTCCTGGGCTGTTCAGACCACCTTCTTTCTTGTTTGTGGTCTCCTCCTCTTTCTCCTCTTGCCTGGCCCCACCTACCCCGAGGGGCCTCTGCATACCCAGCCAGGCTGGGTGTCCCTGCTCCACCACCACAGCTCTCCCTCATCCCTGACAAGACCTGTCCAGCTCCTTCACGGTTCCCTGTCTATATCCTTCCCTGCAGGTCCAGTAACTGTTGCTTGCTTGACTGAGAGCTGACCACAGCAAGCTTATGGGGACCTGGAAGAAAACAGCATTGTCTCCTAGAAAGAGGTCCATCTTAGGAATGTTTTCATCTCCTTTCAGGGACCCCTTTGATGAGGAGCAGGACAGCAGGTTCCCGTTCCTATGGCTCTGAAAAGCTATGAACCAGGATCGCTTATCCTGCCTGCAGGAACTCTGCCTCCCACTCTGCTGGCTGGGAGAGCTGCTTGTTATGTAGGATACCACATGCATCTGGTTCCTCTGGGAAGCCCAGGGCCTGGCTGATGTTTAGAATTCCAGAACAATCTCAGTTCACAAATACAGCATCCATTCATCTCCGGCTCCTTAAGAACTCTTGTCATGCCTCTGCTGTTCAGAGCCTTCCCACCGCCCCCAAAGGCAGTCCTGGAACTCACCAAGTCAGCCCCTTCCTTTGCCAGTATGGTCTCCCAGGTTCACCACATTCAACAGCCACGCCAGAGGTCAGAGTTTTCAAACAGGGTCCTCCTGCCTTAGTCACTAGCTTCCCGGGCCAACTGTGACCTGTGTCCTGTGGACCTGTGGGACAGCTCGGCTAGGTTCTGAGTCACAGTAAAGCCCCTGAAGACAACTAATTACATGCCTCTTGTGTTGAAAGAGAAAGTTAACTTTGCCCAGCAAGGTCAGAAACCCAAGGGGTGCTCTCCCACCAATTCAGACCAGGCACAAAAGTCTTAGGGAGCATGTAGATTCACCTGACTCAGTTAACCAGTGCTCAGAGGGCCTCTGCGGCTCAGCTCAGGAGAGGCCAGGCAATTCCACCTCTGTCAGCTAGAAACAGGGCACCTCTGCCCAGTCCCAGCAGGGAAACTGAGGCCCAGAGACCAAGAGAGTGGGTTTCCACTTATAGTAGCTGGCCCCAAGTACAAAGCTCCCCTCACCCTTCTCTGTACCCCACATCCCTCAGAAGCCTCGAGGAACCCCAGAACACACACACACACACACACACACTCACACACACACACATACAC
>NW_008474789.1:0-1302 GCF_000622305.1 Nannospalax galili | reverse complement strand
CTTCTGCGTCTGTTTTGCCTCACTTAATACAGCCATTCCTAGTTCCATGCCTTCATAGGCTGTAGGACATTTAGGTTGTGCACCTGAATTTCAAAGAGAGTAGAAGAGAAACTTTTTTAAAAAATCTGTTTTATGTAGTTAACTGAGACATTAAATATGTCTCTTCTGTAGATTTGGGAGGGCTTTAGTTGAAATTAAGTCTCACATTCTTGAAATTTCATGAGCAATATTGAAGGAGCAGTCACTTTAATAATTAGGCTTATAGGCAGTTTTCAGCCTCAAAACTATATTGTGACATTTCTTCCTTATACACATTTTAAAATGCAAATTCACGAAAATGTGTTAATTTAATAGTCACATGGATATATTAATGACTGACAAAATTTCAAAAATGTATGTAGAGGACAAAATATCACATTGCGCTTCCTAAATACATAGAGTTCTTTTTCATCAAAAATAAATATTAAGGGACTGGAGATATGATTCAACTGTTAAGAGTAATGGTTGCTCTTACAGATGACCCAGGTTCAGTTCCTAGCACCCACATGACAGCTAATCTGGAACTCCAGTTCCAGAGGATCCAACAGCCTCTTCTGACCTCAATGAGCATTGCCTGGCATGGGTGTCCTTACATGCATCAGGCAATACACTCATGCACATAAAATAAAAATCACAAGTAAAAGAATTTTTAAAAATTAACATTGAAAAGGGGAATCCATTCTATAATTTTGCATTTTAATTTATGGATGTCTGACTCCATCACTCACAAATATAATTTCAACTAATTGATGATAATCTTTCTCCACACTAATATAGTGTGCAACATTGTGTCCCTGAGAACCACCTGCTTCTTGAATGTGTTTCAGGAGATCACCATCACCCCCAGGATCCCACTGGGTATCTTAATGCACAAGACACCAACTGCTATATCACCTTTGTATTCATTCCTGTGCTGGGTGGTTCATGATTTCAGTCTTTAGAAAGAACCTGGATTTCTAGAATAGTAATGCACTCAAAAGATAAAGAGAGAACACAACAGGGAATTCTACCAATGACTCTCCAAATGGAACATCCTGTAAGAACCCTGATATTTACAGAACTTCAGGTTGCATAACTAGTATACTACCTTTACTTATAGCTCATCCCAAATTCCAGGTTGGCAGTGACACTTTATGGTTGAGGTCACAATATTATATGCTGTAAAGTTTCTGAATTAACCATGGAACAAAATGGAAGAAGCATAACCCCTCCCAAAGGACAAACATGAGAATAGGCAAAATTACATTAAAGTGTTCTTTTCTC
>NW_008474788.1:0-1302 GCF_000622305.1 Nannospalax galili | reverse complement strand
GTCTCCATGGAGTCCCTAAGGCTAGGAAGGACATAAGCCTCTGGGTGGCTGAGCTTCTCTGCACTATTACAGCCAGTAGGAACCCCATCTTACAATCCCCTGAAGATGTAGTTGGAGTCTGAGGAGTAGTGGGAAATTCATGCTCAAGATTCAGATGCTGTCTCGGAGGCCCAAGACCAATTCCATCAGGAGAATTGCCCCATTGCTAGAATCTAGGTGTTTGTTTCCCATTTCTTAACTTGATGTTCCCATCCCACAACTTAGCATTCACAGCCTCTTTGAGTTCCCACCTTATTGACCCCTCAAGAACTCCCCAAGCTGGGTTTTCCCCTAGACTGTATCCTGAGTTCTCTCTGCTCTGTTATTAAAGAGCAAACAAGGGCTTAAAATAACCATTAAAGACTTTTAACTTGGGATAAGGATATGGAATTTTCTAACAACTTTTGAAATGGTCTTAAGTGTATTTCTGCTATTTTCTACTGTGTGTTCATGTGGACTGGTATTCTCAGTATTGATGACTATGAAATCAAAATGTTGATCAATCTTGAAATATTGAAGATGCTCTGTGTGGTGTAGTATCAAATATTCAGTCAAAATTTAATTCTACTTTTTTCTTTTGTTTTTGAACAGGGTCTTGCCATGTAGTTCTGGCTTGTCTAGATGTTGCTATGTAGACCAGACTGGTCTCAAAGTCACAAAGATCTTCTTGCCTCTGCCTCTTGAGTGCTGGAATTAAAGATATGACCATCATATCCAGGCAAATTAAAATTTTTATCTAAAAATAAATAGGCATATTCATTTCATTAGTATGCAAACTTATCTTTATCTTTAGTAAACAGTAGATTATATATTTCAAATAACTATTTTAAAATAAATTTACTATTGATTATAAGTAAATTTATATACCAATTTAAATTAAAAATATTTTGTGTGTGTTTTGCCTGAATGTATATAAGTGCTCCTGTGCATGCAGTGCCTGTGGAAGCCAGAAGAGGGCCTCAGATTCCCTGAAACTGGAGTTACTAACAGTTGTTAGCTGCTCTGAGGGTGCTGGGAACAAATCCAGGTCCTCAGCAAGAGCAATAAGTGCTCTTAACCATTGAGCCATTTCTTCAGCCCTGTATACCTATTTTATATATATGTATACCTAATGTTGCATAAAATATTTTTAGGTATAATGGAATTGAGAGGAGAAAAAGAAGCCTTGGTCAAGGAGATGTTGTTTGCTTGTAATATTTGAACTTTTCAGACTAAGGGTATAGTCATGTTCTATTTATATAACCTAAATATTAAAATATAAAA
>NW_008474787.1:0-1292 GCF_000622305.1 Nannospalax galili | reverse complement strand
AAAAAAAAAAAAAATCTTGCTTTCCTTTATATTTTCCCAATGACTTATAGAGGGAGTTGGGGAGGAATATTTAAGTAAGGAACAGTGCAGTCTGACACTGTGTTCGTTGAAATGAGGAGACTGTCCCCCATAGGCTCCAAGTGTTTGAACACTCAGCCAGGGGGAAATGCTGTTTGTGGAGCTTTAGGAGGTGCAGCACTGCTGGAGGAAGCGTGCCACGGGGGCTGGGGGGACTTTGAGAGTTCATAGCCTTGCCCCATTTCCAATCATTCTCTCTATTTCCTGTGCTTACTTGAAGATGTGAGTGCTCAGCTTTCTGCTTGGCCTGCCCTTGCCACCTCCTGCCTCTATGCTTCCCCACCAGGGTGGATTCTTATCCTTCTGGAGTAAGTCAAAGAAACTCCTTCTGTAAGTTGCTTTGGTCACGGTGTTTTACCACAGCAACAGAGAAATAACTAATACAAACACTGAGGAAACACTTCAGATTAGTAGATAGATACTGAATATACAGAGACATGGGGTTACTGTGTATTTACTCTATCTTAAATTTTCCATTTATCTGATATATGAGAGCCACAATACCAGCCACGTCTCCCTTAGCTTAACTGAAGTGTGTCTGAAAGTACAAGCAGAGATCATCTGAGCTACGCCCACAGACCCCACACTGAGCAGGATTTTGTGAGACCAGTCTTAAAAGAAAGTAACATGAAGAAAATCTTTACTGAGTGGTCTTTTAATAAACTGACTCCAAGATGTTCTGAAAAATTATCAGATCAAGATATTTCAAAACATGCATTTAGCATAATTTGCAATTGTTCATCTGAGATGTTAGTTCATGAAGAGTTTGCCTCAAGGACACACGCAGGGGTGTGAACCACAGATTATAACTGAAGGTGTTACTCTGTGGAAAACAAAGAACAGCAAAGAAAATATCCTCAGAGAAACTATAAGATTTAAAATATGGGAGTAAAGGAAAGCAGCTTTGTGGGAAATGGCTGTAAAATCTGTTTAAGGGACCAGGGAGATAGCTCGGTCAGGAAGGTGCTTGCTTCATAAAACTAGGACCCAAGTTTAATTCCCTCACCCACTTGGAAAAGTCAAGCATGGTGACACACGCTTGACACTGGAAAGGTGAAGACCGGCAGATCCCTGAGGGTTGCTGGCTAGACAGCCTAGCCTAACTGCTCATCCCAGGTCAGTTTGAGAGACCTCTGTCTCAAAAACAATGACACCTGACTTCTGACCTCCACATGTACATGGACTCTCTCTCTCTCTCTCTCTCTCTCTCTCTC
>NW_008474786.1:0-1301 GCF_000622305.1 Nannospalax galili | reverse complement strand
AGTGTCATCAAAATTCTCCAATGTGACAGCACAATGCTCAAATGTGCTATGGCAATGTTCCTTTGACATCACAATGCTCCACTGTGCCATCAAAATGTCCCAATGTTTCATTACAATGTTCAATGTGCCAATAAAATGTTCAAGTGTCATCACAATGCTACAATGTCAAGTCATAATTCTCAGTGTCACATCAGAATGCACCAATTTCATCACAGTACTCCAATGTGTTATCACCATACTCAAGGTGACATCACAATGCACAATGTGCCAACTCAATGCTCCAGTGTCTTTTCAAAATGCTCCATTGTGACACCACAATGCTAGTGTGCCATCACAATGCTCCAATATGTCATAACCATGCTCACTATGCCATCACAATGCTTCAAGTTGCTATTGCAATGTTTCATGTGTCATCACAATGCTCCAACGTGACATCACCATGCTCAGTGTGCCATCACAGTAACACAATGTGTCATCATCGTGTTCAGTTGTTCCATCACAATGCCCCAACGTGATATCACAATGCTCCAATGTATCATCACAATGCTCCAAATTGATATCGCAGTGCTCAGTGTGCCATCACAATGGTCCAATATGAAATCACAATGCTCAGTGTGACATCGCAATGTTCCAATGTGCCATCACAATACTCCAATGGGCCATCACAATCCTACAATGTGACATCACAATTCTCAGTGTGACATCACAGTACACCAATGTATCATCATAATGCTCCAATGTGTCATGAATTTGCTCAGTGTGCCATCACAATGTCCCAATGTGTCATCAAATTCTCCAATTTGCTATTACAATGTTTCATGTGACATCAGAATGCTCCAATGTGCCATCATAATGCTCCAATATATCGTCACAATGCTCAATGTGCCCTAACAATGCCCCAATTTGTCACCAGAATGCTCTAAAGCGATATTACAGTGCTCCAATGGGTCATCATAATGCTCCAAATTGAGATCACAGTGCTCAGTGTGCCATCTCAGTGTTCTGATGTGAAATCCGAATACTCTGTGTGACATCACAATGCTCAACGTGTCTTAACAATACACAGTGTACCATCACATTGCTCAGTGTCTCCTCTCAATGCTCCAATGTGTCTTCACAGTGCTCAGTGTGCCATCACAATGCCCCATTATGCCATCACCATGCTCAATTTGCCATCATAATGCTCAATTTCCTCTCATAATACCCCAATACATCATCATAATTCTCGTTGTGACATCAAAATTAAACAATGTGTCCTCACAATGCTCCAATGTGTCATCACCTTGCTCAGTGTGCCATCA
>NW_008474785.1:0-1301 GCF_000622305.1 Nannospalax galili | reverse complement strand
TGTCACAGAACAATTTTAATATAACTAATTGCATTAATGAAGTAGAAAACATGATAATTTAAGATTTGAAACAGTAAAAGTTTTCCCAAAATTTGAGAAACAGGAAAGATTTTGGCCATAGTTACAGTCATCAATCAATACAATTCAGGAGAGGTGACCTGTTACCTGGGATAAGAAATAGTGGTGCCATGCTGAAAATGCCATGTATATGCCAAGGAGAAGGTATCACAATAGAAGCATAGCAAGACTTAGCACTGTGTAGCTTCTGACAAAAAGGACAGAAAGTGGATCTTGTAAGATTCTGGAGACAGGAAAGTAAAGAGCACAGGTTTCATTAATCAAAAGTACTTCAAACCCCTCACTAACACCATTGAAAGCTAGAATACAATGAATAATTCAAATTAGTTAAACAGTATACCACACTTAAAATTTCATAATTTGCCAAGGGCCAAAGTATAATGCAAAAAATTTCAAGGAAACAATACTTGGATTTTTAGCCTACATTACCATTTCCCAGGAAGCAAATTGAAAATAGTAACATGAGTCAGTTCCAGCTCCATTGCTCCAAGACCTGTGTATGAAATATGTACTACATTCAGCAGTAGGATCTTACCTTCAAGTTCTGGAGGTAATCAAGGGCTTCAGAAATACCTTGTTTTATTTTGGGAGTCTCTTGGTCTACTAGAACCAACAACTCTAAGGGAGGTTTCTCCTGCCTGGTAATATATTCATTATATAGCTTTCAGGAATACACCTGCACTAATGTTCAGATATGTATGTGTGTTTTTCGAGGGAGGTTGAGTTAATACATTTCCCTCTGTCTTTTTATACCACATAAGTTTTATTTATTTATCTTTCCTCTCTCTCTCCCTCTCTAACCTCCCTCCTCCATCCCCAGATTAAGTGCCCCCATTTTCCCCTTGATAACAGTCTCCTATTATCCCTCATCTCTTGAGTTCCTTCTTACTTCTATTTTCTATTTTCTTATTTCTTTTTTACTTCTTTGTATATTCTGGATATTAATACACTGTCGGTTGTGTAGCTAGTGAAGATTTTCTCCCACTCAGTGGGTTCCTCTTCCCTTCCTTAGTTCTTTCTTTTGCTGTATAGAAACTTTGTAATTTAATGATGTCGCACTTACTGATTGTTAACCTTAGTGTCTGAGCAGCTGGTGTCTGCTTTAGAAAGTTCTTTCCTATCCCTATATTTTGGAGGGTGCTGTCTATGTTTTCTTCTAGCAGTTTATGAGTTGCAGGTTTTACACTGAGGTCTTTGATCCATTTGGAGTTGTCTTTTGTGCA
>NW_008474784.1:0-1301 GCF_000622305.1 Nannospalax galili | reverse complement strand
GTCCTCTGCTACATAGTGATCTCAAGGTCAGTCTGGTTTACAGGAGACCTTGTCTCAAAAAAGAAGGGAAAGAAAGAAAGACAGAAAGGGAAAGGAGAGGAAGAAGACAAACTTGATTATGCAAGTTCAAGGTCACACAGTCGGGATGTCGGGCCGCACTCTCACAGTCGGGACGTGGGACCTGTATTCTCACCTTGCTCTCTGTTGGCCTCCATACCACCCAGAGGGCACAGACTCAATCAGCTTTCCTGGACATTTTCTCTGATTCTTCTTGTCCAGGCTGAGGCCACCTTCTCTCAAAGAGACAGTTGGGGTCCAAGAACACCCACCTTCTTCCTTGTGCCCAGCTCACAGGTCAGCAGGTCTGCCTGGAGGGTTTGAGATATCCCCGTAACATCAGCACATGCCAAGAGCTGAGGAGGAGGAGGTCAGGTCCGCTCAGCACCCACAGCCTTCGCACACATGCCCAGAATCTCCTGGGACACCAATGATGACGCCCCACTGGGAACCAAATGCTTTGACCCTGGACTGTGATCTTGAAACTCTAGTTGTCTTCTGATCTAACAAGTTGCTTATGTTTTATTTAAATCAAGTCACTTTATTTCAACCTTAATAAAATGAATCATAAAATAACCATGAAATGAAAATATATTATCTTGTCTTGATGCTTCTGCTGAAGGCTAGGAACGTCCTGACTCCTACGTTCAGAATGAGTTCAGCAGGGCTTGGGGTAATCACGGTGTTCTCACAGGCACATGGAGGGTCGTGAGCAAGGGCACAGCTTCCTTTGACTCTGGTCCACAGCCCCTGTGTGCTCCCTCACAGTACCTCCATGTTCCCCTGCCCCGTGGTCTCCCAGCAATGTCATCTAGGGGTGCAGGGACGTGTTTGCTTCCTCCGCCAATTAAAGAATTAAAAGGCAAGCAAGGTGTGTTACTGGGAATCTTGGGGAATTCCTGCAGATCCATCATATGATACTTGGGAAATCGGGGTCCCCTCTTTTAGGGTTCTTGGTCTCATTAATAAAAGAATTTAAGAACAGGCACAAACAGAAGCTTAATGACAGTTTTGTAGAGTTTAAAAGGAAAACCCCAGGGTGGCCGAGCTGTAAATCTGCCTGGAACGGAGGAAGAGGATGGGGAAGAGAAGGAGCAAAGTCAAGCTTCTTGAGGAGGCTGCACGGGGGTCAGCCACCTGGGGTGGACAGCCACAGGCCAGGAAGGGAGGTTTAGAAAAAGGCTAACGAAGCCCTGTGGTGGTTTGAATGAAAATATCCCCCATAGGCTCCAAGTATTTGGACA
>NW_008474783.1:0-1302 GCF_000622305.1 Nannospalax galili | reverse complement strand
CATGTCTCCCTTTTCAAACCTCATTTTTTCACTCTTATACAGTCCAAGACTCAGCCCACAAAGTAGTGCTTCTCATACTCAGGAAGGGTCTTCCCGCTTTAACCCAATTAAGAAAAATCCCTCACAAGCATGCCCACAGACCAAGCTGATCTAGGTAGTCGCTTGTGGAGACTCTCTTCCCAGGTGACTCTAGATTGTGTCAAGGTAACTGTTAAAACTAACCACCGTGCGTGAGCATTGCCATATTGCTGTGTTAATTATGCCTAGTTCTCTGTCCTTTGTAAAGATAAGTTTTCTGTATAAAAAAATCTTGTGCTATTTTTGTTAGCTTTGTTCCTTGGCAGTTTATAGTATTAGAAACACATTTCTTTTCTTGTAACCTATTCTCAGTGCTCAGCTGATCCTGATAGAATTGTGTGTTTGTGGTTCGTCTCCCAGCACAGGCTTCTCTTCTGTTCCTTGGAAGCAGAGCTAATTCATTCATGTTGAAGCCCCGTTTCCTTCCTTCCCCCGTCTCATGACCCTCACACCTGCCAAGTCAACGAATTACAGTCCTTTACTATAGAGGGTTCTGTTAGAAATGATTTGAAGTGGAAAATAAATGTTAACGTTTTGGATAGCTACACAAAGGGACAGCTGAAGAAACTATGTGGAAAAATAAGAAAATAAACCAGGATGTAATCTTGAATTCAGTTTCTCAGATCTTTGTGCCAACCAGTGGGGTTGGCTGTCATTTACTCTTGATTAATTTACAGCCTCCCTTGAGGTCTTGGTGTTTTCCTTTGAAGAATGAGGATGATGATACCTCACACAGCTACTGTGAGGGTGAACGAGTCAAGTTCCTCCACTTCTTAGCACTCTGGCTCATAAGTAAGCACTGGACAGAAGGAAGTGGTGAACACTATTAGACACGGTAAAGACAAATCCCGCGTTGACCTATGATCCAGAAGGCAGCTCTTCCCTCCTTTTGTCAGAGGCTGTGAAAACGACATCTGTCCCTTCTCCTGTCTGTTTTTCAGAGGCTGCCTTGGGGTGTTTTGGCTGCCCAGGAAGGCTCTGCTTTCAGTTTGCATTCTGAGTGTTGTCCTAAGCCTTTGTTTAAAAGAAAGTTTATGGTGCTAAGATGCGCTAGAAACCACTCCAGAGCTGTGGCAGCTGAGATCCAGGGACATGCAACCCTGCTGGGCAGGAAGCATTCAGAGACATGAGACCCTGCTGGGCAGGAAGCATTCAGAAACCCACTAATTAGCTCATCCTGCCTCCCTCACCCTCTCCCTTCCTGCTGCTGAAACAAAAGAGAGA
>NW_008474782.1:0-1279 GCF_000622305.1 Nannospalax galili | reverse complement strand
TTTTTTTTTTTTTTTTTTTTTTTTTGTAAGCCACTTCTTAATGGCCCAGGGTGCAAGTCAGTGGTTGGCACTTGCCTAGCGTGTACACAGCCCAGGGTTCTATATCCTCAACACAACAAATTTAAAAGAGCCACTTCAAGCCTGGAATGGTAGTTCACACATATAATTCCAGCCTGAGCTACATAGTGTCACAGTAAGCTATAGTGTGAGATCCTATCTGGGGGGGAAAAAAGGCTCAGGGGATTACAGGCACTTGCTGCCAAGCCTGACAACCCATATAATGGAAGAAGAAACAGATTTCTTCCAATTGTACCCTGACCTAGGTATGTACACACACCATGGCATATGTGCACACACATACACACACACACAAAATGCAAAATTTTTTTAAATAAACTCCAGGAGGATTGGAAGGGGAAGCTTGGAGTGGATATGATCAAGATACAGTATATATAAATATGAAATCTGTCAAAAAATATTAAAAACTAGAGCCATCTCATAAATACTGGTATAGTTGGGGTTACTGGTGAGGGCTAGTCATTCAGACTCTGACCTGGGGAATCAGGAACTTCCAACACTAAAATGGCAATTACCCCCTGGTATGCTCCTGGAAAGATGCTGACCTGGAGCTGGTCAGTGCAGTTCAGACCCAGAGTTTCTGGAATCCAGAGGTGATCACTGTTCTGTGTGAACAGTTAAAGCCAGTCCTGATTTGTCGAGTCTGCCCTCAGTCTCACTGCAGAGCCTGCCTCCCACTTCAACATCCGCTTTGGTCTTGCTAACTGCTGTAGCTGAATACACCAGGCCTTGAGAGACAGATAGAATTTCCAAACAAAAAGGCCTGCCCCAGGAAAAGTGCTGCTGTGTCTAGCAGCTAGTTCTGCAGTTCCTATGTGCCCAGGGACTCCAAGCAGGTAAACTTGCTCAAGATTCACCAGAGATACTCAAAGTCTCCAAAGAATGGTTTATTCAGAACCATGGTCAGTTAAGTTTTGGTTTGGCTTTTGGTCATGGGTTCCAAGATGTATTCTGAAATGACATTAAAATACAAAGCCTGGTGTTTAAACTTGAAAAAGTTTGCTTGGTTTTAAATCACCATGGAGAGGCTGTTGTTGCTAGTGTCATCTGCAGGATGCCAAAGATGGGCCCCCTGGTAGTTTAGCTTTGCTGTGATACAGTGTTGGTGTTAATCAAAGGTGACTGTGCCTTGAAGCATTTGGTTTTACAGGGTAGAAACAATGCTGAATTTGCTGTCCACAAAAGCTGGTAGAATCCAATT
>NW_008474781.1:0-1301 GCF_000622305.1 Nannospalax galili | reverse complement strand
AAAAAAAACTGCAGAGTTCTTATCCCTAAATAGGACACCTTTATCAAACATCTGTCACAAAGGCTAAGGGACCACTGTGGAAGAGGGAGTGGAAAGATTGTGAGAGCCAGAGGTGATTGATAACCACGAAGAGTTTTTCCAGACAGCTGAGAAGATTCTCCTCTGAACTTGCAACAATGATAACAACATGCACGCATGTCATATAAGCTCAAACCAGAAAAAAAAATCACAGCAGAAAGAGGGGAAGTGGGGAAGAAGCCCCAACATTAGCTGAGGAACTACCAGGAAGGAATAACTACTGGGAGAGGGAGAGTTGGTTTTCTTTAAGGATGTGATGCCAGATTGGGTAAACAGGTTCCAGTGAATGGATGTGCACTGAAGGACATTTGGAGATCCAAATTTTACTTGATACACCTGAACACATATGACTGAGTACATGAAATCCAGAAGAGGGGGCAAAGAAAATTGTAGATACAGGAGAGAATCTTTATATGGTCAAAATATAATGTATGAAATTCACAAAAATTCAATAAAAATGATATAAGTGTAATACAAAAGAGAAATTGCATCCTTTTAGTAGGCTTAACATAAAGGTACAATGAAATTCCTAATTCAACAATTCTTTCAAAGGTAGAGTTCAATTCTGACTAAAATATGAGTTAAAATTTCAATACCATTACAAATTAGGGTTCAATTAACCAGAAAGCATCGACTAGTATAAAGCATTTCAAAAGGCAAAGAAAAGATATAACCACAGTCCAGATTTTAAACTAGGTTAACTGTATTTGAAAATTGCTACTACATTTATAATTAATAATATATTACTATCATTCTACAGTGATAGAGGAATAAATTTTTCATAATATACAACTAATAGAAGACTTACTTATATCTAATTCTTATGTTTATAAACAAGGTAATGTGTTAGAAATATTGTGGGGGTTTTGCAATTGACAATTTTTTAAAAAAAAAATTATTTTCTGCCTACAAAATTTACAGGCAGTATCTTCATGTTAATGGAGCAAGCATGTTTCTGAGGTTCTAAAAAGCATTAGTCATGGATAAGGAATGATTAAACACAAAATCATTTTTCCCAAACTTTCTTGCACCCACCGTCTCTGCTCTGTTAGAACCCTTATGAATCCCCAGACCTTGGAGCTTTATCAGATATTCCCTGGTAAATGTATTTCCCCCACCACCTTGCACTCTGTGATCTCAGCTCTGAAGACCATTGGACTCTCCTGGGTGTTTTTCCAGACCAGTCTTGGTGTGCTCCCTTTCTCATACCTCCTTGAGCCTGC
>NW_008474780.1:0-1301 GCF_000622305.1 Nannospalax galili | reverse complement strand
TTTTTTTTTCTTTGCCATGTCAACTCTAATTAGCTTTGCTGTAGTCTTTCCTTCCTTAACCATGTCTTCATTCAACTTGCAATTTCAGCTGTTTCCAGCTAAGCCAACTGGCCCATAGACCTCAAGCTTAGAGCTCTGGACAACTGGGGAAAATAGGGGAAATATAACGTTGATTGGATCTACCCCAATGTTATCTGGCAACCCTTGTCCAATAAGATGACTGACTGGTGGGAAACCCACTCTTCCAGGTCCTGCTTTTAGCATCTCCCTCTCTCCCTTGACTACATTTTTTTTCATCCATAACAATTTATTTACTCATGGTCAGACTCAACAATTGTCACCAGTTTTCACTTCTATTCCGATTTCCACAATGTGGTCAGGTGTTAGAAACATTTCTGACTATTTGCTTGAACTCCTGGGTTTCACCTGGTATAGCTAAGTTTGTTTTCACAAATTTCTCACTTGTGCCTGTTGCCTCTATTTCAAAACATTGTAGAAACTTTTCTTATAAGCTGGCTAAATTCTGATGATATATGTATTATACCAACAGAGAAGTGAATTAATAATTAATTGGGACCAACCTGTTTTAAAAACTGTGTTGAAACCCTAATTTCACTACTAATTTCACTACACGAATCCTTCTGCATCCTTAGGGAATATTCTCTATAAACCAAGATTCATGAATGCCCAAGTCATTTATATAAAATAATGTGTTTTCAGGTAACCTGTGCACATCTTTCTCATACTGTCATTTATAGATTTTGTTTAATGCCTTACATAATGTAAATAGTAGTAAATTATTTTTATATTGTATTACTTATTGAATATAACTGTCAAATAGTTGTGAGAAACAAGACAAAATACATGTGTGTGTACCTCTGATTTTTGATGCATGATGGGTTAAATCTACAGACACTGAACTTGTGGATTTCAATGTATACTACTTTTTCTTTCACTTTGTATTTATTTTGTACTTAAGAGTTATCTAAACAGGAAACAAAATTATTAATTTGTTAATTATATTAAACATACATCTTGTAAAAATAAAAGGAAATGCCTAATTGTAAACTTAAAAAAAGATTATTTTAATATACACTTATTGTTAACAAAGGCTAGTGTTCAGACCTCAGTGGATTTATCAGGACATGTACATCTCACTTTGTATTTCCATTTTCTTGGTGCTTTTCAGTATGACCTGAACTCTACTGTTGCGGGTGTCCTGGGGCCTTCTGGATGGGGGTAGAGTCGGTGCGGAGTCACGACACAGACTCCGGGAGTCAGGTGAGAAGCAGGCAGTGTGA
>NW_008474779.1:0-1300 GCF_000622305.1 Nannospalax galili | reverse complement strand
ACAGGGTCTCCCTGTAGCCCCAACTGGCCTGAAACTTGCTATGTAGACCAGAATTCTGTCTGCCCCTGCCTCCCAAGTGCTGGGATTAAAGGTGTGCTGAACCATGCCCAGCTAATTTATCAGTTTTACTTTAGGAATGTGATAGTTTCAGTCTAATGCTGGACTCAATCAACTGTGTCTTAATCAGGTCAAACAAACATACTAGACTAAATGTTTTAGACTTCCCAGGTCACATGTTGGTATTTTTGCAACTCTTTCAACAGGTAGGAACATTTTTTGGTCTATAGGCCTATACTTTATGGTTGCTTTCATATTTAAAAAAATTTTTTTTGAGGCAGTTTCCCCATTTTCACAGCTGGCTTGGAATTTGCTATGTAGATCAGGCTGGCTTAATTGCACAGATCCACCTGCTTCTGCCTCCAAAGTACTGAGATTAAAGGCATGACCCCCCGCCCCCAAGTTTACTTTCATATTTTAAAGTCTGGCTATGTGGATTGCAAAGCCTAAATGTTCTGTTTTTCCTTTCTTAATTGTTTTGGTCTTTTTGAGTGCTGGGATTAAAGGTGTGCACCACCATGCCCAGCTTTTCTCTTTAATTTTTTCCACTCATGAACTGTGCTTGTTTTATGCTGATGGAATGTCATGATAATGATGGTAGCTTTGGTGAAATAAATTAATTTCCAAATAACAAAGTGATTGGTTATTGTAGAATTATATCTGGTTAGTAGGTAGAATGGGAAGGAACTTAAAGCCTATGACATACTTCATATTTTAGGACTTAAGTGCCTACTTGGCTTATATTGATTTTTCACTCGGCTCATTTCCGTTTGGTAATCCTCACACTATAGGGATTTTTGCACGTGAACATGGATCAAATAAGAAATTGGCAGCACAATCCTGTGCCCTCTCACTTGTCAGACAACTCTATCACCTTGGAGTGATTGAAGCTTACTCTGGGCTTACAAAGAAGAAGGAAGGAGAGAGAGTAAGTCTTTAGATTTAAATGTTTCAGTAAGTTAGTTTGGTGTTAGTATTTGTCTAAAGAAGTTGAATGTAATGGGAAGAATTTAGTTTTTTAAAATTAACAGGGTTGGAAATCAGGTTTTGTGACGTGTACAAATTCCTAAGCTGTATCCTGAGAGCTAGAAGTCTTAAAATGGGGCTGGAGAGATGGCTCAGCATCTTGCAGAAGGCCTGGGTTAGCACCCACATGGCAGCAACAACTGTAACTCCAGTTCCAGGGACTCTGCCCTCTTCTGGCCTACACAGGCATTGCACAACATGGGTGCACTTAACATAC
>NW_008474778.1:0-1297 GCF_000622305.1 Nannospalax galili | reverse complement strand
AGCCAATTTCAGCAAAGCATCTGGAACTTGGAGGGGGTACATAGATTGGATAAGAAGTATTCAGTAGTTCATTTTTTATCAGAAGGCAGTGCACTAGGACCAATGTATTACTGCTGAGTGAGGGTTAATCTGTCCTCTTCCTTTGCCTTCAGTTCCTGGAGACAAGATGGTTGGGTTCTGTGGCTTTAACACCTGGTTTGATTCGGATGTGGACAGTGGTCTTAGGATGGTGCTAAGTGTTCAGGCTGACACCACCCACTGTGGCCCAGAGACCAGAGTCATGAGAATGGAATCTGGTGGGAGAAGGAGCCTGAGTGACAGGACCAGTCCTTCCATACAATCGGGGAAAAGTGAGAGATTGGCAACAAGCATGAGAGCCACAAAGAGATGGGAAGGAATGCCAGGTGCCGGGTGGGAAACTGAGAAGGACAGGAAGCTGCAGATGACTTACCCAAGATGAGCAGGCGGCCCGTGGTTCACTCTGTACTGCCAACTTGGTATCAGAGAGGAGGTGATGTTTACTGTTTATATTTGACATTTAATTTTATGTCTGTGCTTATAACTAAAAATGCTGGACATAATGGGAGTTCTTGTCCAACCAGAGAGCTGGAAGAGGGCAGTCAGTGGGATAGAGTCTCTGGGTCACGGGAAACAGTGTCTGGCCCTGCTGTCCCTGGCTGTGCTGTGCCATCCTGTGCTGCCACGTACGTGTGGAGCTGCCTTTGGCCTCAGAGGACGCTCCTCTTTTTGGACTTGATTGTCTTAAACTTCCCTGCAAGGAATGAGACAAAAGCTAATTCTAGATAATTTCTGAATTCTGTTCTAGATAACACAAGAGCCTCTCCAACCTTTGAAAAGGCCACTAATGAACTAACTTAAACATGTAGCATAAAACTGAAATGAGATGCTAGTTATACCAACAAGGAGGGCCTTAGATCAGGAAGGTCACAAAAGTTCAGGAGCCTGGGTACTTAACAACATCGTCATAAATGATTTTAGTCATATGTAGAGAAAACCTCATGTTCATCTAAGTGGCCTTCTTTCCTGCCTGTGCACCTTGGTTCTGGTCTCTTTCTTGGCCAATAAGGTCTCTTATCCCATGTTTGTGTTCCTTCAAGTCTGGTGCTTGAGTATTTCTCCACAGGTGCAGAACCAGTCACTCTCCAATGGCACGGTGTATTGGTGTATTGTCTTTATCGGAGCATGTGTCTGTTCTGTATTAACATTCCTAGTTTAGGAATTATTATTTTTTTTTGCTCTTTTTGAGACAGGGTCTCCCTGTAGCCCCAGCTGTCCT
>NW_008474777.1:0-1301 GCF_000622305.1 Nannospalax galili | reverse complement strand
AAGTTGGCATTACCCTAGGCGCCCAGCAGTCTTGTCCTGTTTCTGGGCCCTGTGTGTCAAAGAAACAGCCCCTGTCTAGGGGAGTGACAGGCAGTAATTAGGCTGAATTAGGTGGGAAACTTGTCTCAGCCTTCCCTGTCCCAAAAGAACCATTGTTCTCTAAGGAGGAGCCACTGGCAGCTGGAGTGTTTGATGTCTGACTTCCTAAGCCTGTAATTTAGCTGCACAAAGAGTCCAGCTGGGCCCATCCCCATGGGGGCACACCCAGGGGAGGTAGATCTGCCCAGGTCCCCAGGGATGCATTTCTTTGGAGTTCATATCTGCAGTGGGTCTTGGGAGAGCAAGGGTAAGGTTAAGCCATGCGGCAAGACAGTACGTCTTCTAGCTTGAACCTAGGAGGACCTCTTTACACACAAGGAGAGGCCCAAACTGTCTGGAAGGTTCCCTTCAGTTCTCACCTGGATCCAGACAACTGACTTGTCTTCATCTTCTCTCTACATTAGGGAGTTGGGCTTTTTGATTTCCAAAGGTCCTTCAGCCAGATGCCACCTTATAACTTTGAAAGTAGAGCCCAGCTCTCTGTCATGAATTAGCTGGCCCATAAGACGTAGTTGCCATTCTAGACCTCTTAACAATTTCTTCTCATCATTAAAACTTCTCTAGGTAATTGTAAATTTTAAATTACCCAGCTATTCTGACAACCAATTGTTTAACTGTGATGTCTTCAGTGCCTAGCCAAGGATATGGCATACTTAGGAGGGACCCAGAATGTCAAGTTTCTAGGAGGGAAGTGTGCAAACAGTGCACATCAGAACTATTGCAGTTGCAGTCCTGTTATGTAGAATGGAAAAACAGTAGGACATCACCTACCTACCTTACTGGCCATCACATCCAGTGAGGTTTGCCATCCAGAGGGTCACCAAATGAAATCAAGTGGGAACACTCTTAGGTAAAGAAATCCTTGTGAATGGACACAAAACCTACATTTTCTATTCCAGAGTTACGTGTTCACTGAGCCAAGCCCGGGGATGGAGGGGTCCCAGCTGGCAGCACCAATACCGCCATTTCCACTTCCCTTGCAGGGTGTGCTTACCTGGTTTTACAACCAGCAAGCTTAATAAAGGTGGTTGGTTCAAATTTACTGGGAGAGACCAGAATGCAGTGACAGCTGACAGAAAGGGAAGACACACAAACTGAAGGGCCCAGCAGTTGGATTGGGCAGCACTCACTGGTTTCTGTATCACTAGGTTAAGTTTCACTGTTTTCTAAGGCAAGAAGCAACAGTTCTCAAAAAATCCCAA
>NW_008474776.1:0-1300 GCF_000622305.1 Nannospalax galili | reverse complement strand
ACACACACACACACACACACACACACGGACTTTGGGAAGAAAAGAGGAAGTGTACAAAAGCAAAAACAATGTGAGGAGACTTGGAACTCATGGGTGACAGCAGGATCAACCTTGGGACTGGGAGAGCGGCTTCAGAGAGGGGTGGGGGAATGGTGGGAACAAGATGGAGATGAAGTCAGAAAGTAGGGGCGTGGCCACTTTGAGAAGGGCCTTCTGGGTTCCTCCTCTGTTCCCTCTGCCTCCTCTCCTCCCCCTCATTCTTCCCTCTCTCTTGTCCCCAGGCACCTTTTCCTGTGCCCTCTATTGGGCCCCTCACCAGTCTAAGATTCTCTGCTTCTTTCTGAGTCTCCCTCTCTCTCATACCTCTATGACAGTTTTCCTGAGGACTTTCCCTTAGAGAAAAGATGGTCTTCTTTAGGGACTGAACTGGAAATGGATGACAGGAATTGGGCCAGGGAGATGGAAGACTCCAGAATATCATTGAGCAACTCAATAAAATCTCCCTTACGAGTGGCCTGGATCTCTTCTCATCCTTCATTTTATTGAACATGGGTGGTCTGGCGATGAAGAACAGAGTATGAAGCTCTTCCCACCACCTCCCCTTTCTGTGGGGTTCTCCCATTGGGTTACATGCCCGCCCATCTCTCTTCCTGCCCTAGCCCCTGACCTTGGAGTCCAACTGTATAGAAGCCAGGGTCTGTGAACTAAAGTGAATGGAACTGGAAGGGTGGAGGATGAGAGGAAGCCTCAAGGAAGGACCAGCAGAGAGGAGAGAGAGAGAATGCAGTGTCCAGGCATCAGTTATCAGTCTGCAGCGTCTGTCCTTGTCAGCCTCCCTAGGACTGTAGAAGGAGACAGGAGGGTTGTTAACCTCTTGGCAGTTTGTCTTTTCTCTAAGCAAAAGTGGGAGTAGACAGATGTGTATAAAGTTCATGAAAGAGCTCTGGTGGGCTGTGGCCAAGTTGATATGGGCCATATGCTATAGGCCTCTTAAGGAAACCCAAAAGGGTTGATGCTCCCAGTCTCCTGCATCCATTCAGGAGGATCTAACCAGGTGCTCTCCATGGAAGGGAGCTGCTTGGGGGTAGTTTCTGGGAGCTGCATAAGAACTGAAAAGGGGGCTGGAGAACTGGCTTAGCTCTTGCAGAGGGCCTAGATTCAATCTCCAGCACCCACATGGTAGCTAACAACCATCCTAACTCCAGTTCCAGGGATTCTGACACCATCTTCTGACCTCCATGGGTATTGCACAACACAGATGCACTTACACACACATGCAAGCAATACACCCACACACAAA
>NW_008474775.1:0-1301 GCF_000622305.1 Nannospalax galili | reverse complement strand
TTTTTTTCTTTTCCGGACAGGTAGTCAGGGCTGAATGTTCTGTCCCCTCTCTTCCCTTGGGACTCAGCTACTGTTGCAGCCACTACACAACTGTCAACACAGTCCTGGCAGTTACACACTGTCAACTCCTGGTGGAGGCTGCCACGTACCTGTGTGCCCTATGAATCAACTCTGGCTAGTTCTTAGCTTCCACAGCCTCTGCTGACACATGTTGTCGTCCCCATGCTGCTGGGTGTCCTTTCCGGGATCACTCTGATCTGTTCCCCACTTCCATAGTCTTCACAGCATGCACTTGCAGGTCTCTATGCACCTGAGTTCCACACCCTTAGCCAGCTCTCATTGGCTCCCAGCTTCCATATCCTCTGCTATACTTTGCCAGGTACCCTACCTGGAGTAAGCTCCCTCACCTGCCCAGCTTCAGCCACCTCTCCCTCATGTTATGTATTCCCGAGCCTGGACAACTTTCTCTGAGTCAGATACAGGAACGCTCTCTGCCTTAAATTCCATCTCATTTTGCTGCAGAGATAAAATATGGTAGGGCTTCTTTGTGCCTGTTCCACAGGTTGACTGGAATTGGCTTTTCTCCAGATTTTCAGTTGTTTTTTTTAAGTGATCAGCTGTTGGTTGCTGGGCTTTCTCTATCAATTTTCTGTTCTCAGCATTATGACTTTCAGAAACTACTTGCTCTCTCTGAAGCAGGGCCCATTTCTCTTTGTTATTTATGTGTACGTCTCTCTGTGTTATTTTCACATTATTTATCCTTTCCAAAGATCATGAAAGTAGACACATACTTTTAAACTGACAGGGTTGCAAACCTTGACTGATATTCAGATCAGCACTGTCTTAGAAATCTGCATAGATTTTTCTAAGTATAAAGTTGAATGGACTGTTGTGTGGTGGACATCTAGTGTCTTTGCTAATAGATCAAATATTATTCAGTTCATACTAGTTTTGTACATATATATGAATAAATGATGAATCAAATAAAATCATCTTTTAAAATTCCACTTACTTCAACGTTATTTCCCTCACAATTACTCCAAGTCTTTCTAATAGTTTTGTTTCGTTTTAGTTTTATATCACTTATATAGTGATATCAAAGAGGGAATCAGGAAAAGGGGAGAACTTTAACTGGGGAGGGAGTAAGGAGTAGGAGAGTGAGAGGTGAGATAATGCTCAGATGGTATGAAAATGCTAGAGGGAAATATACTAGTTCAAAATCTGAAAAATACACATAATACATGCATACATACATACACGTGTATGTGTGTGTTTGTCTGTGTGTGTGTGTAGCTGTGTGT
>NW_008474774.1:0-1301 GCF_000622305.1 Nannospalax galili | reverse complement strand
ACGCAGTGACTATGGTTTCTCCACTGCTGGGAAGACAGCCATGGATCACTGTTTGTGTGTTTAAACTATGTGTGCTCTATAGCACCATGCCTGGCGATGGCTTCAGCAATTGGGAAAATGGAAGGTAGAGGGAGAAATGTAAGAACAGCAGGACACAAGGTGGCCGGGGAAAGCCGGTGTGGGCCAGGGCCAAGGGCCATCTAGCCTGGAACCTTGGCCCCTTGTGGAAGCCCCTAGTCCTGCTGGCTGTCTCCCTACTCCAGGCGGGGCCTGGGAGTTCTCTGGGCAACACTTTCTATAGGAGCAGATACACAGATGTTGCCGTTCTGATAAACTCAGAGGGCATCCAGCCTACATTGCTCCTTCATCCTGACTTGAATAGAGCCACAGAACAGACAGCCGGGTTTTGTGCCATGTTTCACAGAGGCATCCATTTCCCTGGTAGCTCACTAGTGCCCCACTACGACCTAGAGTGAGCTCTACAAGCCTTGCTGGCCTAATGGATGGGATGGGAGAGGAGCTGGGACAGGGGCTGGAAGAGGGACTCCACGGGCCCATGACTGCCCAGGCTGTACACAAATGGTGTTGGTGAAGCTGGAGCCAGGGCAACCCTCGCTCAGCACAAAGACCGCATCTCCCTTCCGGAAAAGGTCTCTCTGGCCTCGCCAACGTTCACGGACAAGTTCACCAGGAGGTCTTCATCCTCAGCTTGGGCCTCCTGGACTGCATGACACAGCATAGGGAAGACGTAGTAGTACAGATGGGCTTGGCCAGCTGTCTGAGGATTACGTGTCACAGCACTGATGCAAACGCATGGGCGATGTCTGGACACTTAGTGAGCACTCCTGCCAGACTTGAAAAAAAAAAAAAAATGGCCCCACTGTGGCACCTGGAAGAGAGCCCCGCGGTGGAAGGCTGGTAGAGTGCACTCGGCAGCAAAATTCTCAGTTCCAAAGTTCTCAATTCACAGCCTGGGAGCCGCAAGGCAATCCGGTGCTGCCGGGATAGGGGGACAGTTCCCTTAGGCTGCTTCTCCTGAATGCGTGATGCAGTGGGTTCCACGCAGGACTGTGATGTTCGCATCACTGACGTCAGCCCTGGGGTGGAGGGGCTTCCAGATCATTCTCTCCAGCACCTGTGTGGCACAGATGAATGGGTTCCCAGCTTGGTTGTACTGCCCAATCATTCTCTTCTGAGTGACGATTTCTGCATGGATCTCGATGCCTCGATTCCCACGGGCCACCATGTCGCCACCACTGACCTCCAGAACCTTGTCAAACTTGCAAACTCCTTGTTACCAT
>NW_008474773.1:0-1301 GCF_000622305.1 Nannospalax galili | reverse complement strand
TGAATTCAGAATTTTTGTGGAGTCAGATTTACCAACAGGGATGTTAATGCTGATAATTCAGAGTTGGTTGAAGACCCATGCCGACTTATTTCATGTGATTTCTGAAGTTGTTATATCAGTCAGCTAGGGATAGACACCGACATTGACTTCTATTCTAGCTTAAAACTTAGCACAGGGACTGTAACCGCATTTACATGGATACTAAAATGATTGTAGGATGGTTTTCTTACTATATTTAGGCACAGATTCCAGGTCTTGAGCACTTTTCATTTAGGAGCAAATAAACAGAAAGCAGAGACATCTCTCCGGTGCCTCTGAAAGCTTCTAAAACATAAAATGAGTGAGGGTTCTAGTGCCCACGTCCTAAGAAAGAACAAAGTCATGAGCATGTTTACTATTGCAGTAAGAAGTCCATTTCATAAAATCTTTGCTCTGTGCTCTCAATAAGTTTAGAAAAAGGTAACCTTCAAAATAAGGTATGAAAGCTGAGATGGTTAAGCTGGGTAAGAAAGGAAGGGATGTGGAAGAGCTAAGGATACTTTATAGCAAACAGGAATACACTGTAAAACCCAAGGCCCCAGGAGAGTCAGTGTGACAAGGACCAGCTGTGGAGAAGGGTGGCTGGGGGATGGGGCCTTAGGGAAGCTGTGCCAAACGTACACTAAAGACCTGATGAGCTGGAAATCACTGAAGACAGCGTGACTAGAGGAAATACAAAGAACTAACAGGATCCTGAAGATTTCAGAATGAAATCTGCTAAGATGAAAGACTTCCTGGGCTAAATAAGGAAATAAGACCCAAGCCTGGCACAGAGAAATCACCCCGTGTCAGGTTAATGTACTCAAAAAATATCTTTTGTCCAGCCAGTGTGTGAAAATGTCCTATCCGAATGCTCTAGTACCAAGTGTGAAGGGCACGCATGTTCATAGGTGGCAACACAGAGAAACCCTAGCCTCGCCTCATAACCTTCCATGGCATGAAGCCACACAAGACTGAGTCTTAACTCAAGCATTCTTAATGCAGGCAATTGACCATCGCCAAACAAAAAAAGCCCAGGCATCGGGAAATAGGGACAACTGAGGCACAAAAGCACTTGTAACTGGGACAACTTCAGCAAAGTTGAAGCAATGGATATTAACAGAATTGAAGAAAATTGACCTGTTAAAATAAAATGTTTTAAGACTTATTTTTTGTTTATGTGTGTGACTCTTTGTGGGTATGTACATGTGAGTGCAGGTGCCTACAGAGGTGGCCAGAAGAGGGTGTCAGATCCCCTGGAGCTGGAGTTACAGGTGGTTGTG
>NW_008474772.1:0-1301 GCF_000622305.1 Nannospalax galili | reverse complement strand
AAAAAACCTTGAAAGGGGGCCCCTCTAACAATGGCTTACTGGTTGTTCTTTGTTGTGATTATTTTTATAGGACTTAATGGAATAAGAAAATGCCTCTGAAAGGCATGTGCAGTCTATAGAAAAATAAGGATTATTATTGATTTTATTAGGGCAAAAGCCTGTAGTTTAATAAAAACATGATGTAATTTTTGTAGGTTATGATTCTTTTTTGGTCAGTTAAAGGTCACTGCCTTTGTTTTCTGTTCCCACTGCCAAACCCCAGGGACCCTCCATGCTGCAGACACAGAACAGAGAAGAAAGCACATTATACTGTTGTGCCTTGCCTCCTTCCAGCTTGTCCTTCTTCAAGTCGTTCAAACGTTTCAGCTAAGTTGACAATGTTATTCTCCCACTCCAAGGCTAGCTTTGCACCTCTGTAGTGCTCCTTCCCTGGTGTTCTTTGGATCCAGATCCAACCATTTCACTGATTTATTTGCTAACCTTCTTTCTTGGAAGGCGTTCATGCAATAATAGCCAAACTCTCAAGACCTGTGAAAAACTACCAGCTGGAAAGGAACTTCCCTCGGTTGCCATTGTATCTTCTTTTGTATTAACTTTCCACAGACCCACGCAAAATATCATCCCTGAATGATCACAAAGTGCCTGGAAACACTGCAGGTACCAGGGTAGGCACTGCTGAATGAGCTAGAATTGAGCATAAGTCACAGAACAGTTTCCATTGCTACTATTTGCAGACCTAGTGTAAGTGGAATGACTAGTTTCCTTCCTGTGAACTGCACTGTACATTCCCTGAAAGTGAGGACAATTTATTTCTTACGTCTTTATTTCTTTTTATATCCTTGTAGCACTCACTCAGCATACAGCTGCATGAAGTACACAGGTGGTCTATAAAATGATTGTACAGTGGGGAAAGGCACGCTTTGTTTCAGTTACGAATCTTTGGAATACCTCATACTATCTGCCACTGTATGATTCCTTCTCTTTTTCATCAATTCGGCTTCTACTATCAGATGTGCATGAATGACTATAAGGAAACTTGGATGTGATTAACAGTGAGAAAAGGAATTAAGCTTGAAGGAAGGTGTATCTGAAACACAAGTCAGAATTCATCTGGGTATTTATAACTATGCATAGAAACTAATTTTAGGAGACTGGAGAAATGGCTTGATAGTGAAGAACATTGGTTGCTCCTGAGGGGGACCCAGGTTCAGTTTCCAGCACCCACATTGTAGCAAACAACCTTCTGTGACTCCAGTTCTGGTGAACCTGATGCCTTCCTTTGGCCTCTGCAGGCATATATG
>NW_008474771.1:0-1301 GCF_000622305.1 Nannospalax galili | reverse complement strand
AGCCATCTATAACTCCAGTTCCAGGGTTCTAACACCCTCTTCTAGCCTCTACAGGCATCACATGACATGAATGCATGTACATACATGCAGGCAAAAACTCATACACATAATATAAAAACAAATAAATATAAATAAATAAAAATTTTAAAAAAGAAAGGTAGCTGGGCAGGGAAGGAAAAGCAGGCCAGCGGACAGCATCACTCCATAATCCTTGCTTCAGTTCTGGCTTCCAGGTTCCTACTTTGAATTCCCTTAAAATCCCAGCACAGATCCCAACCCAACCTAAGGAAAGTTTGGCAACATCAGGGAGGGGAGAGAGACCATCTCTTTCAAGGATGGGAATCTTGGAAGATTAAGCAGACTTCGGTGGATGGATCCACACTGAAGGACATTTGGGGACACAAATTCGACTCTATAGACATTAAATTGCGTCAGGGGGGCACTAAGGGGAGGTGCAGATAGGGAAGGGGAATCTAAATACCATCAAATTATATTGGATGGAAATCCCAAATTCAATTTTAAATATTTTAAAGTTGAAAAAAGAAAAAAAGGTCTGTCTGTCAAATTCAAGCTCCACTTAACTGACTTTAAGACAATACTATTAGGCATACGCTTATACTGGTTAGTGTGAATAAACAGGGACGAATCATAACTCCTTTAAAAACATGTGACAGTGCATTCGTTTGTTCATTAACAAAGGCTAATTGAACCTTTGTCTTGGGCATTCTATAAGATGTTGGGAGTCATAACAATGACCAAGTTAAACACTGTTTCTGCCCCTAGAATTTTACAATAGAGATAGACAACTAAAATCTTAATTATAATGCAGCATATTAGTTGTCTCAGATCCATAGAGAAGCTATAGTTTCTCATGCCTTAAGGGTCAGGAAAGCTGAAAATTGAATAATTTTTTTCAGAGTTTAGTGGATAGGGCCAATAGGAGAAAAGAGTAGAAACAGCACATGCAATAAACCAGATGTGTTAGAAAACAGATTTTTGTGGGGAGGGGAAGGTTCTTCATAGGTGAACTGGAGAACAGGAGAGACGGTAAGAGGTGTGACTAGAGAAATAAGCAGGAGGATGGAAATTCATTTTGAAAATTGGAATTGTAATGACATGATCAACCTTCAGTGTGCCTGGAGAGTGAATTGAAACTGGTAAGACTTGTCCTGGAAGCTGTGGGAGTGACTTGAGAAGTGAGGATGCTCTTTCGGGTGTGGCAGCAGAAATAGAGAAATACAGAGATTTGAGCAGTGTCTTGCAGATAGACTCTATCGTCCTTGTGACACTGGGAATGTGAT
>NW_008474770.1:0-1301 GCF_000622305.1 Nannospalax galili | reverse complement strand
AAAAAAAAAGATTTAATTTTTAATTTATGCATATGTATACATTTCTCCGTATGTGTAAGCCCACATGTGTTTGTGGCTGCCTGTGGAGGCCAGAAGAGGGTATGGATCTGGAGTCACAAGCAGTTGTGAGCTACAGATGGGGATGCTGGGAGTTGAACCCTGGTCCTCTGGATGAGCATTAAGTGCTCTTAACCACTGAGCCTTTGCTCCAGCCCCATGATTTTCTTTTCACAGCACATATTGTGTATGACCTTTTAAAAATTAATTATTTATGAGTACGTGTGTACATGGTGTATGTGTGTGCTGTGGCATAGCATGTGGGGGTCAGAGGACAACTTGGGGAGTTGGTTCCTTCCTTCCACCTTTACATGGGTTTCAGGCTTGTGTGGCAAGTGTCTACCAGCTGAGCAATCTCATATTATTATTTAATTTTTAAGTTTTTATCTATTTATCTATCTATTTATTATTGTGTGTGGTTGTGTGTATGCAAGTTCCACAATGCATATGACCCATGTGTGGAGGTTAGAGGACAACCTGAGGGAATCAGTTTTTGCCTTCTATCGTGTTGGTCCTAGGGATCAAACTCAAGTCTTCAGGACTGGCAGCAAGTACCTTTACCCAGAGTCATCTTGCTGGACCATATAATTTTTAAAAATTTTATTCATTTAATGTGTATGAATATTTTGCCTGCATGTATTACGTAAGTGCACCCATGTTGTACAAAGCCCTTGGAGACCAGCGAAAGGTATCGGATCCCCTGGAACTGGAGTTATAAATGGTTGTTAGCTGCCACATGGGTGCTGGGACTTGAACCCCGGACCTTTGGAAGAGCAGCCAGTGCTTTTAACCCACTGAGCCATCTCCCCAGTCCCCATGTTACCTTTTTTTAAAGCATAAAACTGGGAAACAAATGAAAGCTTGTTATATACCTTAGAAGCCCCTAGTCATACCAGTTGAATCTTTTCAGTGTTGTTAAATGGCTAGCCAACTCTTACTTGGCTATTAGTGGCAGGATACTTACCTGTTTCCCCTGAGAGTTTTATCTGGAAGATGAGGAGAAGGGCAAGTTTAACCTCCTTGAACAGGTTGGTTTCTTCACCTGGGGAAATAGAGGAAGTCTCACAGGGCTGAATGAAGTGTGGCAGGTGTGGCCCATCTTTGTTGTTTGTTAAAGTGCATCTGTTCCATGTGGTCCTGCCTTCCCAAATACCTTGCAGACTCTGCTCCTGAACTATTAAATTTCCATCGATGCCTCCACTATTACCAGAAGGGTCACTCTTCCAAGGTAGGGACTGAGTTTG
>NW_008474769.1:0-1301 GCF_000622305.1 Nannospalax galili | reverse complement strand
TCCTGAGTTTCCTCCCCAACCACCATGGCCCGCTGCATGTCCCTCCTTCCTCCCCTCCCAGCAGAACACTGACACTTTCCCCATTTCCACACCTGGTGACATCTGTTCCCTACTATCCTCCTCTTTCTGGGTCTTTCTTTTCCTTTACCTCTGTCTTTCCTTTCCATTTTCCTGGCTCAGGATATATACTCACAGATAAAGGATTGGTGCCACAAAATTATCTTTCACCTTGTAGAAAAGTCAACTCCAAATGGATCAAAGGCCTCAATATAAAACCCAAAACTCTGAAAATGCTAGAAGAAAACATAGACAGTGACCTCTAAAATATAGGTATAGGAAAGACCTTTCTAAATTGGAAATCAACTGCTCAGGCATTAAGGCCAACAATCAATAAGTGGGACCTTATTAAGCTACAGTGCTTCTGTACAGCAAAAGAAACAACCAAGGAAGGAAAAAGGAAACCTACTGCATGGGCGAAAATCTTTACTATCTACACATGTGGCAGAGGATTAATTTCCAGAATATAAAAGGACTAAAAAACAAAGAAACAAGAAAATAAGAGACCCAGTAAAAAGACGGCTACGGACACAGACAGCGAGCTCAAACGAAGAAATAAAAACAGGTGAGAAGCACCTTTAAAAGTGCACAACATCCTTAGTAATTAGAGAAATGCAGATCAAAACCACTTTAATAGTCCATCTTACCCCAGTCTGCCTGGCTAAGATCAGAGAAAGAAAGGCTTCAAATGCTGGAGAGGATGTGGAGAAAGAGAAAAACTCACTGCCGGTGGGAATGCGAACTGGTGCAACCACTATGGAAAGCCATGCGGATAACCCTCAAAAAACTAAAAATGAATCGACCATACTATCTCATGATACCACTCGTTGGCACATACCCACAGGACCCATCCTATTGCAGAGGCACTGTACATCCGTGTTTGCTGCTGCTCTTTTCACAATAGCTAAGAGACGGAAACAACCTAAATGTCCCTCAACTGAAAATGTGGTACATTTACACAATGGAGTAAGAAAAGATGAAATTATGATTTGGAGGTAAATGGGTGGAACTAGAAAGTGTTACTCAGTGAAGTGATACAAATGCAGAAAAGCAAGTGGCATGTGTTCTTCTCAGTAGCTGAAACAGTTGCTTTATCTCCTCCTTCACGACGACGGTGTCCTTTGGCCCGTAATGCATACTTCTTTGTCACCTAACATTGCCCGCACTTGGTAGTCTCTTTCAAATGTTAGACTGCACCATGCTTATAGCAGCTTATGTATACGTGTGTGTGTGTGTGTGTGTGT
>NW_008474768.1:0-1282 GCF_000622305.1 Nannospalax galili | reverse complement strand
AGGGAGAATCCCCAGGACAAGTCACTTGGACAGTGCCTGAAAAGGGACAGGAGAAGCCTGGGAACGCTTGAGTCAGGAACCAAAAGGGTGAAGACCAAAGGCCAGCTTAGGCATGGGGACCCTGATCTCACGTCAGGAGAGGAGAAAGGGTGCTCACCAGGCCCTGACTTGGGCAGTGTGGTTCAATCCCACATACAAACCAATGTAACCTGCTCTGGGCAGTTTCAGCCCACCATGATACTCACTCATCAGTTAGCAAGCATGCCCTCACTACTCAGCAGGAAAAGACCAGTGTAAACCTGTGGTGCTCTCCCAAGCTTCTGCCTCATTTCAGGTCACCACGTGCTCCCTTCTCCTTTCCTGTGGTTCAGATAAGTAGGCCCAGAAATCCGATTCCATACCAAAGTCAATTGATATTCCTGCATCCAAACAGATCTCCACTCAAACCCTGGCACGGGAATCTTTACCTCACGACGCTCCCTGGTTGGAAACCCACTCGGAGAAGTATGGGCGTTGATAAAGCCACGCTTTGCTCTCCTCTGAGTGGCAGACACATTCCTGGGCGGATACTTGGGCATTGGACAGAAGCCTTCTTTTCTGCCGAGTTCCTTTTTAGGAAGTTAGTTTTGAACTTTACAGTGATGTTCAAGTTCTTTGTTTCTGGATTTAAAAGGGCATCTGGCCCAGGAACAAGTCTTCCTAGCGCCTGAGATTATCAGCACAGTCGCCTGCAGCTTTCCCATGGGTTTCTGGCCTCTTTGGAACAGGCTCTGAGTCAAAAGCAATATCTTTTGCAATTGGCCAGCTTGGGTTCCAAACTGAGCTCAAGAAATGAAGAATTTGTAGTGTAGAGTTCAGATGAAGCTGTGTTGATGCTCGAAGAAAAACAGACCCAAATAGGCTGCATTTGGGAAAACATTATAGCTAATTCGTGTATTCAGTGGGAGGAGACGTCACAAATTTTCCAAAATGAGGTGTCATGGGAGGCTGGCCAGGATTTTATAAGACAGTGTTGGGGTACTGCAGAGGGAAGACCTTACGTTTGGTCCTCTTGTTCCAGGCCTTCTCAGGAGGTACTCTGGCTTCCTGTCTCTTCCTCCTGAAGCCCCACAGGCAGCCGAAGCCAGAACTAAACACTGGGCAGGCTGGTGTGCACCAGCCACAGAGGCCGAAGCTGACCCACAAACTCCGGCTCACTCCTGTTGCCCTTTCTGAATTCTCCACCACCTATGGTTTTTCTGTTCTCTCTCTCTCTCTCTCTCTCTCTCTCTCTCTCTCTCTC
>NW_008474767.1:0-1301 GCF_000622305.1 Nannospalax galili | reverse complement strand
CCCTCTTCTGTTGCAGGGTAACCACCAGAGGCCTCAGGTCCCAACTCATCTGTGTTCCAGGTCTGGGCCGCTCTCGTGCCCCTCCAGAGGAAGATGTGGGTCCCCTTCTGGGGTCCTCACTCCAGGCTAGGGACTGCAGAGGTGAGAGTATATCTGACCTTGCCAAGGGGGCCACTACCTGGGACAAGCCCTTGCCATCAGCTGGGGCACAGACACCCTGCTCTCCAGTGACAGAGCTCATTTCATGGGTACTCAGTGGCATGAAGGTCTGACTCCTAATTAAAGACAGCAGTCGCTTCTGGGCTTCAGGCTACCTCCTAGGGTGAATGCAGGCTGTGGGGATTAAGTACATGGTCCTTTAGGCCTGTCTTCCTCTGCTCCCATCCCTCTGTTCCCTACCTGCTCTTTGGGCCCAGGGGCACTGTGGGATGCAAAGGCAGGAAGTAGGAAAGAGGCCACGTGAAGGCTGTGGACTGGGGTGTTCATACACTGTTCTGGCCTCTTGCTGGTTTGGCCCTCCCTGTTCTGAACATGTTGCCAGGGTGGTTTGACCTATCACCAGGTGGCCATAGTTCCCCCTTGCCCATGATCTCCCTTCTGCTCCCTGCTCAGCCCAACCTACTGTACCCTGAGCCCCACTCCACCCTGCCCCACCCAGGGCACTCTCAGATCCCCTGGCCACCTCATCCCGCTCCTCTACTCTGGTGGCATGCCTCCTGCCAAGCAAACCCCACCTGTGGGTTCTCAGCCTCTCTCCAACCTCCCTGCCTTTCTGCACATTGACGGCCCCAGGTGTGGGCTGCGGTGCAGTTGCCCAAGCTCAGGAGTCCTATCCTGGTCAACCCCCAGCTGGCCCCAGTTTCCACTCCACAACTCAAATGGAGTTTTCTGTGTGGGGAGCCCCCATGGCCTGCTGGACTGTCAGTGCTGGAGACTCCAGCCCTGTTTTTGCTTCCACAGAGAAAAGGCTTGGATAGGGGTCCCCAGGTGCAGACTCCAAGATAAGGATTTGGGTTCATTGATTAGGGGATGAGGTGTGTGAGCCTCGGACAGCCAGTGTACATAGTGTCTTATGGAGCAGGTGAGGAGCTGGCCTTGGGTCAAGTCCACAGAGCTCAGGGAGATGGTACAGAGCTTCCTGGGTACCAGGGGAGGAAATACCTGGTTTGTCCTCCGAATTCTCCAGCCCTGACCTTGTTGGCCCTGACCTTGTCACACCCAGGCCTGGTTCTAGCTGACATGGACTTCAGGCTGGGCTTTCAGAGGAACTGCTGCCACAGACCCTGGCATCTCGATGTGGC
>NW_008474766.1:0-1301 GCF_000622305.1 Nannospalax galili | reverse complement strand
CCCCCCCCTCCCCCAGCCGCTGTTTGATGAAATAAACTAAGCCACTAACTGTGTTTTAACGGTGGACAGATCCGGGGTGGGGGTGGGGCTGGGGTAGCTATTTGAACTAATGTGAAAAAATGCAAAAACACTACCAATTTTGTACAAGAGGCTTGTGGGTTTTGGGGCACTTGGGTAAAACACAGTTCTCTGCAATTCTTCAGTTGTCACCATCAAAGTTTCATATTTGTACCATGTCACTGAGTTTTATTGATGTAGGAAAGAATGGGATGTCAGTGTCCAGCAACTGCATGTATCTAAGTAACACAAAGTGTTATATGCAATGTTTAAATAAGTTATGAAACTTTCTCTATCTGGAAAAGAATTTATCTGGTTTTCTGCTGAAAAGAGAGTTTAGATTCTGCTTACCTACTCCAAAAAGAGCTTACAGAACTAAGTTCCCCTAATCTTCAGATTTATTTTTCTTGTGGGCAATTAATATATACATGCTTTAGTGAAGTACCTAAATCTTCAATAATTATGCCCTTTAAGGGTTCTAAAATAGCCAGGTATTAAACTGTATTTTTATTAGAGTCCCCTGTTCACTACTCAAAACTTCTACTGTGGGTGTTTGACCGCACAGATGAGCACGTTCAAAGTAATGCTGCTTTTCTAGAGGACTGAGTGCACGGAAGTTCTCCAATAGTGTGCCTAAGCTAGGAACTGTCAGTAAATTATTGCACTTTTTAGTGTGTGGCATCTGAACATTTACTAAACCTATTTCCTAGGACAATAGTTGTTCATTCCGAATACAAAGCAGAGTGTCTAGAGTAACCAGTCCTAGCACTAGTCCCTACATCTCAGATGAATGCTTTTCAGAATACTGAGTAATGCCTTCTGTGTCAAGTGGGAATTAATGACATTGGAGCAAGATATGCCCACTAGGAAATGGGACATGATCTTAAAATGGCTTCATGTCTAAGTTTTATCACTGAGGTATGGATACACAGTCTAAGAAGGGAAAAGATCATGGCTTCTAGTCCCCCATATTTTACAGTCATTCAGGACCAGCCCTCTGTAGAGGGTTTAAGAGTCAGGATGACAGTCAACACTGCATCCTTGTCCTTTTAGTAACTGGCCTCCTATGATTGTGCCAGTCTCGACTACAGACGGACAAAAGATGAGGGCATCGTGGGATAATGGACAGCAGCGAAAGGAAAGCAGTGCAGTTCAATCTACTTCCTAAGTAGTCACATGGGGTACTGGCATAAATGGAACAGTGCCTGAGCCTCACCTACAGACTGAGAGAAAAGCTAGCCATG
>NW_008474765.1:0-1301 GCF_000622305.1 Nannospalax galili | reverse complement strand
TACAATATAACTACTTTCCTATTGCTGCCCATCCCTCCTATTTGAAGGCATAGTTTTCCTAAGTGACATGCCCATACATCAAAAGTGTTTGATCTAAACTTCACAGAAATGAGGATTCATGAAATTCACACACTTGGAATCTGGATCCATTTGTGTAAAATCATCTTGTGAAATTCATTCTTGTTTCATCATATAACTGTAGCTTACTGTCAATACCACATGTTATTCAATTATAATTAGACCATATTTTACTTACCCTTTTTTCTGTTGACAACCACTTGGTGGTTCCTACTTTGGGTGATGTGAGTTATTCTATGATCAGTGTTCTGTTTGCTCCTGCACATGTTTTATGCTGTAGAATATATGCAGAGAAATGCTCTAGGAGTAAACTAAACATGAATGTGCTAAGAATTTTCTGTTTCTATGCATTTTGTATGTGATATCTGCATTCATACTTGCTAAAAATATTGGCCTGGAATTTCCTTTCCCTAAAAATACACTTGTCAAAAAGACCTTTCAAATTAATGCAATGTTTATAAAACAAGTTGAGGAATACTTTATTTTGGTTTGGTTCCTACAACAGTTAATATATGTTTGTGGTGATTTTCTCCTAAAACACTTAGTGGTTCACCATTGCCATTGAAATAATATAGCCAAAATGATAATTATGGAGTAATATTACTAGACAAATATGCTAGTGTTACAGATATATCATAATTTTTAAATATGTAATTCATTTTCCTTTAAACCAAGATCTCTGCTGAACTTGGCATGGTCATGTATAAAACAGTAGGTTCACTTCTCGCTGTACACGTAGCTTCTCGACACAAGGGCTCCTAACCACTCTACAGACAGCTGCTCTGCCTGCTCCTTCATGCTCTGGATTCCTGGCTATTTTCCAGGCCTGGTTTAAGAACTATACCTATAATTATTTTATCTCAATTTCAATCTTCTCATAACTTCTAGTTTGCTAAAGTTAGCTAGTACTCTTGTTTTCATAATGATGTTCTCATGTAATTAATGAGTCTTATAATGACTACTTGCTGTAAGACTATTTGAAATCGAGAGACCCTAAATGCAAAGTTTTATAACTTGTGTCACGGACAATTTCAAATCTCTCTGTAACATGATGCTTACCAACTTGGATTAGTATGGAGAATGGAGATTCTTGGAGATCTAATTTGTCTCTCAAGGAGAGGTATGGCATCATAATTATGAATCCATTGTTACTTCGATTAATCACATGGAATATTGTAAATCACTGATGTAATGAAAATTTTTTTTATTATATATTATTTTTT
>NW_008474764.1:0-1299 GCF_000622305.1 Nannospalax galili | reverse complement strand
TATTTTTATGTGTATGAGTGTATTGCCTGCATGTATTTATAAGGTATTTCCAAAATCTAGGCTGTAGTAGGTTAGCAGTGTACCTTTTGTGCATTTCATATGATAGTTCTTAATCAAATTTAGACCCCTTTCCCCATCGTCACTTCCCATTAACACACCCAAAGTGGATTTTTATGTCATATATGCTAAGTCCCAGCTGGTCAGACATTTGTATCCAGATGTCCTTTGGTGCAAGGTCATCCACTGGAGTCTACTAAGTCTATCTAGAAATTTTAAAGAAGATCTGTTCTCCTTCATCCTGAAGTAGTCAGTTGCTAATAGTTCTGAGGCTAGGGTTGGGGCCCACTGCCCACTTCCCTCCTTCTATGCTGGGGTTTTCTCTGAGTCTGAATTGATCTTGTGCATGCTGTCACCATCGATGCAAGTTCATACGATCAAGTTTCCAGTGGCCTGAAATTCTCTGTTTCCTTATGTTTATGCACCACTCCCGGCTCTTACAATCTTTTCACTCCCTCTTCCACAATGGTCCCTGAGCCATGGGTGAGTGAGGGGTAGTATAGACATTCTATCTAGGGATATACACTCTGCCTTATCTCTAAAACTTAGCCAGTTGTGTCCTTTTGTGCACAGCACACTCTGTTGTATGAGGAAGCCTCGCTGGTGAGAGTTGAGGAACGTATTAATATTCTCTCTACCCACTGTTCCACTATGCTCCATGAGCCGTAGGTGTAGAGGTTCCACTGTAGATGTGTCACTTAGGTTGGGGCATTTCTCAGACATACATTCTCTGTGTATTACCAGTTGTGGAACTCTGTAATTATAGAGCTTTTATCTGTTGCAAAAAAGCTTCTTTGATTAGTGGTGTACGGTACACTTGTCTGTAAATGCAAGGATCCATATTTAGCATACAGTAAGAAATTTCATTTGTCTGGAGATACAATGGGGGTAGAATTTCTCCAGGATTTGTGATCTTTCCAGCCATGTATATTTGGCTATATTTACAAGGTCACCCATGAGTTCCCTTCCATTGAGAGGGATTTAAGTCCAACTGAATAGCCATTTAATACCCTTTAGATAACAGTGTCACTGCTGCACCAATAGAGGTAGTTTGCTTTGTCAGCTGTTGTAGTTATTAGGCTTTAATGCTGGGTTGGACTGTTGATTGACTTTCTCCTTTAGCAGCTTGCATAGTGTCCTCTAGAACTATGAAAGCTAGTCTTTAGAGAGAAAGTTTCCAGGTCAGTTCCAGCTTTATTGCTCCAAGTTCTGTGTCCAAAGTATATCCTGTCTTCAGCAGCA
>NW_008474763.1:0-1300 GCF_000622305.1 Nannospalax galili | reverse complement strand
AAACTTTTGGAATGGGAGCTACCTGGCCATCACCCACTCTCCACCTACCTGCCATCCACCCACCCTCTCCACCCACCAGCCACCTGGTCATTTAGCCATGCTCTCTGTTGTTTTAAGCACTTTCTGCATTATATGCTTTCAGATTCTGTAACTGGGCTCTTCAACATCTGTGTGGTGTTCACAGCCTGCACAGCTTTTTCTCTGGACAGCCTGGTATTCCTTGGCCTCCGGCTTCTTTGCTTCCCCTCCAGGGCACTTGTGAATCCCACTCAACTGCATCCACCCCATTCTTGAGTGCTCTCAGTTGGGGACACTCTTCCACTCTGTTTGTTTGTTTTTGATCTTTTTGAGACAGTCTCCTTGTAGCTCCAGCTAGCTTGGAACTCACTAGGCAGACCAGACTTTTGCCTTCCTCTGCCTCCCAAGTGCTGGGGTTAAAGGTGTGTGCCACTATGCCCAGCTTCCCCTACTCTCAGAACCCCAAGGTCATATGCTAGAAAGCAGGAATAACCTAAGGTCTCAGGCTCTGCCCAGATTATTTAACCTCAGCAGTCCTAAAGCTGCTTGGTCTGCCCTGCCCCACCCATTCCTCCCTGTAATGGAGAGTCTGGCCCACAGTCTGCTCTTTGCCTGCCAACCTGGCTCCCCAGGTGCCTTCTTGGGGTGTAGATGTCCTCTCCTCTCAGAAACGGGAAGTATTAAAGTGTTCTTTCAGTGTCAGCTGTATCCTGATTTGTTGGACTTCCCATACGTAAACAACAGTAAAATCTATTAAAGTAAGGGTCCGACATTGTGTCGATGACTGAGATGATGAAGATGAAGAGAGCAGAGCCCGGGCCTCAAGGATATTTACAGTTTAGGTGAAGACATTGGCAAGTCAAGGTGTCTATAGTAGAAGCAGCTGGAAAGTGCTAGCTCTGAATTGTAAACCCAGAGGTGTGGGCACCAAAGCTTAAGGCTGCAGGCTGGATTGTGAGAGCTGAGAAGGGGAAAGACCCCAGCAGAGACACAGAGCTGCCAGAAAGGTGGTGCAGGGGAGGAGGGCAAGAGGGTGATGTGGATGAGGGCAGAAAGGTATGGCAGATGGATCTGGGGAGGCATAGGGCTGTGGTGGTGGATGACAGAGGGCCTTTCAATAATGAATGCCACACAGAACTTTTTAAAAAAATGTTTTTAATTGAATTTTTGTGTATTTCATATAGAACATCTTAATCACCTTTATACCCCCTTCACCACTAACCCCACCCATTGGCATTCATACATTCTGTCATTTGTGTTAAGGCCTATCATGTCAAGTTAG
>NW_008474762.1:0-1293 GCF_000622305.1 Nannospalax galili | reverse complement strand
AGCATGTGTGCCGCTACATCTGACCCTTACTTTTTCTTCTTGTCTGGATTCCAGTTTACCTGCAAAGAAGGGCTTCCTGTGACTCAATACTTCAGGTTTTATAGAATTATTACAGCTATTTAGTGCGTGTGTGTGTGTGTGTGGTGTGTGTGTGTGTACATACCATGGTGTGCGTGCATGCAGAGGTCAGAGGATAACTTGTGTCAGTTCTCTCCTTCCACCATGTGGGTCCCAGAGATTGAACCAAGGTCATCAGACTTGGCAAGCGCCCTCACCTGCTGAGCCTTGTTGCTGGCCAGAAGCACCCGTTTTTAAGTCATTAAGGCAGAGCCAAGCAGAGCAGGTCTGTTGGAAACAGTTGGGACCATCTTTCCTATAGGGACCTCTGTTGACCACTGCCACCCCCTGCTGGCCTCTTATGAAAAAGTAGCCTCCACCAGTGGAGAGAGAGGGGACAGAGGTACACACTTCACCCCATTCTCCCTCATCTCCCCCGTTTCTCCCGCCTTTGTCTCTCCCACTCTCCTCCCCTCCTTGTTCTGACTTCATTCCACTGGGCTGAAGCCTGGCTCTCATATCCTCTGGCTGTGTGACCCTGTGGGCATTAGTAAACCTCTCTGAGCCCATGGAAAATGGAGATCTCCACTTGTGAAGATTGAGACTATGGAGTTAAAACGCCCCTCGCTTACTGTGTGATCATGGTCGCATCAGCCCTGAGTTAACTGCTGTTTCTTCTTTAGCTGGTGTAGGCCAGGCTGTACACTGCCCTCCTGTGGGCACTCTCTAGACCCTCCCACCTTCCCAAACCAGGCAGATAATAATGTTTAAAATGCTTTGCTAGTGGACACAGATGCATTTAATTTTAAATGTAATCAGTATCTGTTTTTCACCAGAACTTTCCCAAAGCTCCCCCAGGTGATGAACATACGGCCCAGGCTGAGACCCTCACTCAGGTGATAACAGTCCTGGGTTGACACAGGGTCTCAAGTATCCCAGGCTGGCCTTGAACTCACTACATAGCCAAGAATGACCTTGAACTTCTGATTTTCCTGCCTCCACCTCTCAAGCGCTGGGATTACAGAAGAGGCTCACCTAGCCTGGTTTATGTGGTGTTGGGGATTGAACCGAAGGCTTTTGTGTATGCCAGGAAGGCATTCTTCCCACTGAGCTACAACCCTGACCAGACTTCCCAGTTTTGTTTTTTGGTCTTTTTGAGATAGGGTCTCCCTGTAGCTCCAGCTAGCCTGGCACTTGCTTTGTAGACCAGGCTGGCCTTGAACTCACAGAGATCTG
>NW_008474761.1:0-1300 GCF_000622305.1 Nannospalax galili | reverse complement strand
CAGAAGACCCAGGTTCAAATCCCAGCACCCACATGACAGGTAACAACTGTCTATAACTCCAGTTCCAGGGGATCCAACAGTCTGTCCTCTGTGGGCATTGCACAACACAGGTGCACTTGCATACATGCAGGCAAAACATGCATACACATAAAATAAAAAATATATTTTTAAAAAGTATGTTTGTGTATTATATATATAAATTTAAAAGAAAAATGTAATAAGTTAGCCTCCTTATAGTAATGAAATAGTATTCATTTCATGTTTCAACTACCAAAAAGAAATGCTTACTGCATTATTTTTCAAAAGAAGACAGCTATGCAGCAAATAAATGAATTTAAGGGTTTTATTTGGTATTTATAAGGTACTAAGCAACATGATGTCCTAGACTCTGTCCTGCTCTCAGGCCATTCACTGCTCTGTCACTGCAGGTCTCCCCTCACATGCCAGCAACCCCCAAAGCCAGCTTCCTCTCACCACAGAGCCAGCCGCATACTGTGTATCTGCTCTTGGATAACCTACTGCCTCCCAAGCTTTGCATGTCCCAAACCAGAATCATCCCCTCCTTCAGAACTGATCCATCTCACCTATGGCCTATGTCAGTATATAAGCAACCACCTAACCTATGACCATCCACTATCTCCAACTTCCCACCAGTATTCAATGCCTTTCAGTTTCCCCTTCTAAGTCTTTCTTTAATATGTTGGCTATTCAAAGTTATATCTGTTCAAAGAAACAGCCCTTCTCATCAAGACCCCAGTCTCTAAGCTCTCTACAATCCATTCTTTATACTCCTCTGGAGTCTCTCCCTCTCTCCCTCTCTCCCGCCCTCCCTCTTCTCTTTTAGTTTTTGTTTTCTTTTCAAGCTGACTATGTAACCCAGACTGGCCTGGAATGAGAGATCCTCTTACGCTTGCCATGCTAGATTAGTTCAGAGTCCTGCACCATGGTTCCACACCCCACCCCCAGACTTCTTAGCACATTCTGCCTCCTCTATATACTCCTTACCCCTCCCTTCACGTGGTCCTTTAAGTGTCAACATAAGCAATTCTTTCTCCAAGCTTTCCCTAGCTACCCATGCTTCCCCTCCTCCACATACTGGTAGTCCTATTATCATTCTGTTTTACCATCCTAGTGGAACCTGATATGCTGGACTGCAATTTCCTTTTACACTATGTATCCACATAAACCGTACATTACTTTAAGCCAAGGGTCATGCCTACTGTTCTTTTCCATGGAAGATATTTATACCAATAAATATTGGTAATGCCAGGCTCCATGACCATCTCATTACTGTCCAATT
>NW_008474760.1:0-1300 GCF_000622305.1 Nannospalax galili | reverse complement strand
TTTAATGAACGTATATTTTCAGGCAATATTTTAAGCATCTAAGTCAATAGACCTTTGTTACCTAAATATTGAATTACAAAATTTATAGTATCTGTGCATAGATAATGGGTTTAAAATTTATTAACTTCCTTGTTTTAATCTTCTAATTAACCTCCCTTTTAAAACCTGAAAAGACTAGCTATTTTACCCCCATAGATAGTTTTCCAGTCTCACCCTGAAGACCTATGATAAAGAATACCATGGCTTCAAGCTTCAGAGGGATTAATTTAATACTGAACTGGAGATCACAAATAACCTTCAACTTTTATCAGTAAAAAACTCTCAGGGACATTTATCTCCCTACCATACATCTACTTCCCAACGGGGCAACAGGAGATTTCCCTGACATCCCTCAAAATACACACATGGACTAAATGTCAAGCCATGTCATTCTATTTGAAAAATACCATTGCTAAATCACTCCATCGGATTCTACACTTGCTACAAATTTCATCAAGGATTTTCGCAACATTTGAACTCAAGCTTTTTCCTTTCCTGCAATTAGATTTTTTAAAGCTGGAAATGGTAAATAAGATCTTAAATTACTCCAAATATAACATAAAAAGAATAATTAATTATTCTAATTTGCAAGGCCTCTAGGAAATTAGAGTCTATAAATCACTGTCCTGGTGAAAAACAAAACATGTTTAAGTCCTGTGCTGAGATTTCTTCTAAAAATGTGTCCATTTTGCAAACTTAGGATAATAATGGAGCATTAAAAATATGGCTACTTTATATTCATTTTGTCATGTTTCCTTTGCATTGCCACTAATATCCATAGTTTATGCAAAAATCTATGACAAATATCTTCTACCTTTTGAAAAACAGTATTTTTCCATCGTGCCACTTTTCTTTAATGGTGACGGCTTTGCAAAATAGCATCTTTGATTTCTGTAAAATATTTCATAGAGTTGATGCAAGTCATTGAACTGATGCAATCTCTGTTTGGGGCCATTTAATTTATTTCTAAGTTTTCTAATTTATAATAATAGAAATATTTCTGTTTTTTTGTTTTCTGGACTAAGATTATGAATTCTGTTTCTTTCTGAAAAGTACTGCTGAATTGCTTTCTATGAGTCATATAATAAGACAAATTGACAATAAAATCTGTGCTCATCTGTGTTTTAATATTATTTTAACACTGATATTGTCAGAATGCTTATTTATTATACGTTCTTATGTATGTCTATGGGGTGCGTAGGGATCCCGGGGCTCCAGCTGCTAGCGTGGCGCCGGTCCCCTGTGCACACCTGGAGGGCGG
>NW_008474759.1:0-1300 GCF_000622305.1 Nannospalax galili | reverse complement strand
GTCATTTACATGGACATGGAAATGTCCAATGAGGGTGATGGGCCATTAGTATGGTAGAGGGGCATGTAATACTGTGACTGAATGCCAACCACCTTCCTCATCTGCCACAGGGACTATTCAGTGGTCCTGTGTATAAATTATTCATGGTGTAAATAAAGGGGGCTTAGCATATGTTTAATGTCATGAATTGTTTTTTTCACAGTTAATCTACTCACTTGTAGACTGAGTGTTCTAACTGCCACTAGTAAAAGCTGACATGGATCTTTCCTATTCTTCACATCCTGAGAAGGCAAACCTAGGGAAGGCTGATGGCACTGGGCCCCTTATAGCTATCTATTTTTCAATTGAATGTGTCCTGCAGACGGATTCACTGTCACTCTGAGCTGTATTGCTACACCATCTTCTGTAGACTTATGGGACATTTATTGACAATGATGAAGCTCCACATAACATTCTCTTCACTAAGAAATTCATATCACCATAAGAAAAATGTGGGCGTGGGTTCCATGTTCATAAAAGATATCATTCAGTGGTTAAGAGCACTGGCTGCTCATTCAGAGGACCCTGGTTCAGTTCCCAGCACTCGCATGGTGGCTAGCACCATCTGTAACTCCAGTTCCAGAGACTCCATCGCCCTCTTCTGGGCTTCTGAGGGCATTGGTGCACTTGCATACACACAGACAAATCACCCATACACATAGAATAAAAACAAATAAATTTTTTAAAAATATCTTTCTTTCCTTGACATGATGCCTAATCATCAATTGTCTGGTAGAAAATTTGAATCACCTACTGAAAAACAAATGATCTTGCCAACGTGGAGACACCATCCTGTAGAGTCAAGGTACTATGTGGCATGTAGTATGTGCTCTATATGTCCACTGTACTTTGTAATTCAGCCTACATGAATCCAGGAAGGAAGGCGTAAAATGCTACCAATCTTCTCTCTGCCTGATAACCTTCTCAGGTTGTCCTTCTTCTCTCCAAAATATGAGTTCTGCTGCGCTTGAGGTCTTAGTTTCTAAAAAGAATATCCACCAGAGAACACAACAATGGCTTCACCTGTAGAATCCCTATTCACTGTTGCTGCTAGATGATGCAAAAACACAGCTCTCAACTAAGGGAATAAGGTACAGTTTATTCTGGAGCCAAATGAGTGACCATAGCCCTGGAACACAGATTTAGGTCATCCCAAAGTCCATGTCCCAACATGGTATCAGTTTCATAACATTTTATTCCCATTCATTACATGTTTATTTTATATGCCATTCAATCTGGTATGTGAAAAAACGTTCCATCC
>NW_008474758.1:0-1300 GCF_000622305.1 Nannospalax galili | reverse complement strand
AACCAAGACAAGAAGCAACCCAATTGACAGATGGGGATTGGAATTTTAAAATACAAGAACACAGAATGTAATGCCTGGTTTCTATGGCACAAACCATTTTGTTTCTTGCCATAGCCACCCTTTAAAAGTACTAAGAGGAGAAAAACTACAATTGAGGACAGACTACTTGCTTAGAATGCACAAAGTCCAGGAGTCAGTCCCTGGATCACACAAATTGGGTATGGTGGAGCAAGCTTGTAATTCTAGCACTTACGAGGGAGAGGCAGGAGGATTGAGAATGCAAGGACATCCTTGGCTACATAGTATGTTCAATGTCATCCTGGGCTATATAAGACCTTGTCTCAAAACAAAACAATACAAAACAAAACAGAACAAATTTCTGATTAATCAAATGATTTGTTTTTTTTCTTTGCTTTTTTTAATTTCTAAATTTCTTTGCTCTCAATTCATTTCCCTCCTCTGAGTTACACTGCTTGCAGTATTCAAGAAGTAAATAAAATATTGTTACGTATAAAGAAGACTGAATAAGGAAAGGGGCATGACAATCTTCTATCTTGTATATTACCTTAACGAGCCTTATGACACTGGTAAGGTTTTTGTCTCAGCATAATCTTTATACCTGTACGAATTACATCTATAACTATAATATTTTCATATTATCTACTAAAATATGAATTCTTGAAATCTTTGAGCTCCATAACGCTGCAGCTGTTATAATTTCACACTTCATGATGGCTACAGATTTTGAACTCCAGTGTTCTTTGGGGAAACTCTTTGAGAACAGAATCAAACAGCATTTACAAGGGGCCTGCCTGATGCTCATGAAATGAACTGGAAAATTGAGTCAATTAGCAGACTAATTCATGATAGATTTTCCCACAATACTTACAATATGAAAATCAGTTTTACATGACTATGTAAACCATGGAATCTGTGGTAGGTTTATCTGTTCCACCCTGAGCGTGTGAAACAGGGAGACAGCAGAGCTCATCTAGAAGAGAATAGATGGTTTGTCAGCTACTCCCGCCCAGTGCCTGAAATAGGCTGGAACCTCTAACAGCCGTTCAGCACAGTCTCAACGTCCCTTCCAACCTCCTCATGACTGTGTTCATGGTGACAGCCCCTTCAGGGTGCATTTGGTTCAGTCCTGTGCACAGTTCTTCACAGTCCGTGGTTTCTGCATCTATACTGTTGCCTTTGGTCCACCTGTGCTTCATTTGGCCCTCTGGGTTGGTGGTGTCCTACTCAGTCCCTTGTACCTTGCCAGGTCCTTAATCTAAGCCACACTGCTAACCCTCAC
>NW_008474757.1:0-1300 GCF_000622305.1 Nannospalax galili | reverse complement strand
ATGCTCTTAACTGCTGAGCCATCTTTCCAGTCCCTTGGACAAGCAGTTTTTAACAATAAATTTGTGGTGACTTCTTTTGCCAACAATACTAAGAAAAATGGCAAGACACTGTATATAATCCTTATTTACCCCTCTGTGTGGGTGGGTGCATGGCTCCTTGCTCCGTATCTATACCCATAGGCCATGAGTGGTGAGCATGTGCCATATTGTCTTCCTAAGATGTTGTTCGTGTGTGATTTTCAATCAGAAAGCTTAAGCCCAAGAAGCAGAAAGAGTCACGTGAAGGTGAGAACAGGGGTTGGATTGTGTGGCCACAAGCTAAGGAACAACTGGTATTGCCAGAAGTGGGAACTTATTGTGATTCCCTCTGGAGCCCTCAGAGAATGAGGCCCACGCTGATCACTGATTTGGAGCTCTAGCCTCCAAAATTCTGAGAAAATACATATCTATAGTTTTAAGCCATGAAAACAAATTAAGCAAATAAAATCATGACAGTCCTATGAGATTAGGATAAAAAAGTATGAAGTGCTTTATTCAGTCAGTCAGTTAGGCAGGGAAACAGTAAGATGCTATAACCAGTTCAAAGAGGATGTGTAAAGGCAAGATTACTGTGTTAGATAAACCTGGTCATATGCCATAGGCCCATAAATAGTATCCTTTGGTGTCAGCCCTCCCACTAGGTAGAAAGTATTTGCAACTCTACTGGAATGAAATTCTCAAGTTTACATGTAACTGCTCTCTGTGGGGGAAATTTAACCAAGAATAACAGAGTCAATCCAAATACATTTCCCCTTGATAGTCCTTGTGTCATCTCCTCTGTATGACATTGAAACATTATGTCACCCACTTACCTGCCTCACTACCAAGAAAAGAATAATTTTTCCCAAGAACATTTAAACTAAAGGATTTTAGCTAAAACATCGTAGTCCTATTTAATGTTCATTTCCTTTGTCTCAGCCACTGATTTTATTGTTCTTGAAGGAAACTAACTGCTGAACTAGAGAGATGACTCAGCAGTTAAGAGCTCTTGCTGCTCTTCCAGAGGACCCAAGTTGGGTTCCCAGCACCCATACTGGGCCACTCATATCTGCCTGTAATTCCAGTTCCAGGGTATCTGGAGCCTTCTTCTGGCCTTTGTGGGCATTGCATGCACACAGTACACATATGCATGCAGGCAAAACACTCGTGCACATAAAATAAAAATAAATATATTTTTGAGAAAGGATGGCAAATAGTTAAAACTCGTCACCCAAGTGATTTGATTACAATGTAGTACTTCTATGCTCTTGAAGTTATCTAT
>NW_008474756.1:0-1299 GCF_000622305.1 Nannospalax galili | reverse complement strand
TTCACAATGCTACATTATGCCATCACAATGCTGAGTGTGCCATCACAATGTACCAATGTGTCATTACAATGCCCTACTGTGTCATCACAATGCTCAGTGTGCCAACACAATGCACCAATATGTCATCACAATACTCCAATTTGCTCTTACAATGTTTCATGTGACATCAGAGTTCACCAATTTTTCATCCCAATGCTCAAAATGCCAGCAAAATGTTGAATGTCCCCTCCCTATGCACCAATGTGTTATCACAATGCTCCAATGTGATACCACAATGCTTCGATGTGTCTTCACAGTTCTCTAAATTGACATCACAGTGCTCAGTTTGCCATCACAATGGTCCAATGTGAAATCACAATGCTCAGTGTGACATCACAATGCCCAATGTGTCATAACAATACTCAGCACACATTCAGAATGTTCAATGGGCCCTCATAATGCCCCAATGTGCCATCACAATGGAGTAATGTGTCATCACAGTGCCCAGCTTGTCATAACCTTGCTCAATGTGCCATCATAATGCCTGAATTTGACATCACAATACTCCAATTTGCTATTACAATATATCATGTGTCATCACAATGCTCCAATGTGTCATAACAATGCTCCAATGTGACATCATCATGCACAGTGTGCCATCACAATCACCCAATGTTTCAGCACAGTGCTCAATGTGCCAGCACAGTGTTCAGTGTGCCCTCACAATGCACCAGTACATCATAGAAGTCTTCAAAGTGCCATCACAATACCCTTGTGTGCAAGTTCTATGCTACAGTGTGTCATCATAATGCTCCAATGAGACATTATAGTTGTCAGTGTGCCATCATATTGCCCCAGTGTGTCATGACAGTTCTCAATTTGCAACCTCAGTTCTCACTGTGCCCTATCAATGCCCCAGTGTGTCATCACCATGCTCAATGTGCATCACAATGATCAATTTCTTCTCACAATGCCCCAATATGTCATCAAAATTCTCCAAAGTGACAGCACAATGATCATATATGCTATGACCATATTTCATGTGACATCACAATGCTCCAATGTGCCATCATAATGCCCCAAAGTCTCATTACAATGCTTAGCATGGCAACAAAATTCTCCAATGTGTCATCTCAATGCTACAACGTGATGTCACAATTCTCAGTGTGACATTACAATGCACCAATGTGTCATCACAATGCTCCAATGTGTCATGAACATACTCATTGTGCCACCACAATGCCCCAATGTGTCATCACAATGCTCTAGTTTGCTCTTACAATGTTTCATGTGACATCAGAATGCTCCAGTGGGCCATCA
>NW_008474755.1:0-1299 GCF_000622305.1 Nannospalax galili | reverse complement strand
TTCTTGCAGAAGACCCAGATTCAAATTCTAGCACCCACATGGCAGCTAACACAACCATCTGTAACTCCAGTTCCAGGGGATCCGATGCCCTCCACAGGCATTGCATGACATAGGTACACGTGCATACATGCAGGCAGTATACTCATACACATAAGAAATAAAAAAATAAACATACAAACCTCCAGTAACTTTTTTATACACTGATAATGAGTGTCCTGTGAAAGAGATCAGCAAAGTAATCCCATTCAAAATTTCCTCAAAAATAAATACCTAGGAGTTAAGCTAAATAGGGAAGTAAGAGATTTCTATAATGAAAACTTTCAAACATCAAAGAAAAGACATTGAAGAAGATGCTAGAAGTTGGAAATATATTCCATGTTCATGGATTGGCAGAATTAATATTGTAAAAATGGCTATGCCACCTACAGCAGTTTATGAGTTCACTGCCTCCTGATCAAAATTCCAATGTCCATCCTTCAAGCACATGGACAAGATAATCCTAAAATTCATATGGAAACACCAGAGACTCCGAGTAGCCACAGCAATATTGAGAAAAATAGAGCAATGCTGGGGGTAAGAGAACAGCTGATTTCAAATTATACCATAGAGCCATAGTACTGCGTAGCATAACACTGACACAAAAACAGACTTCTGACCCAATGGAGTAAAACGAAGGAGCCAGAAATAATCCCATATAGCTATGGTGATATGAATCTTGACAAAAGTGTCCAAAATATACCTTGTAGCAAAGACAGCCTCTTTAACAACTGGTGCTGGGAATGCCGGCTAGCCATACGTAGAACACTGCTGTGATAAAAGGCTGAGCTTGGTTGAATGACAGAGTGGACTACGTGCAGTGGACACTAGTTTTGCTTGGATGGGGAGTGGTCAGCAGGGGGTTCACAGAGAACCTGAGCTTTACATTGTACTCTGAAAGCAGAGCTGAAATCTGGAAGTAGAGCTGCACTTTCCTGACATTTGGTGGACGGGAGGATATTGTAAACAGCAGCATGACTTTACTGTACAGACTCAGCTCTGTGAAGGTGGCACATTTGTCTTTAACACTTCAGGATTCCGTGTGCTTTTTGATCAGCACAGTAGCTAACGTATAATTTATGCTCAGTAACTACTTGTAGAATGAATATGAAGAATTAATGAACTGCAAGTAGTTTAGTGTTAACTGGAGAGTGCAAAGTAATACACTGGGAAATAAAACAATGAACATGGGCCACATTAGGAAGAACATTACTGAAGAATTTGGGGAACAGAGAGATGGCTCAGCAGGTAAAGATGCCCAGC
>NW_008474754.1:0-1300 GCF_000622305.1 Nannospalax galili | reverse complement strand
CAAGGCACGGAGGGCTGCGCGGTAGACTTACCCCAAGAGAGGCCTGAGGGCGGGAGCTGTCTGCATTACTTTTAGCAGTGCTGTCTTACACGGTCCCACTAGAAAGGACCATTAAGCTCTGCTCACACCTTTCATTTGTTTTTTAGTCCAAATTCCAAAGTCTTCCACATTCCTTGGGAAAACACCATGGTCACCTTCTTCACAGTAACGTCTGTATTAGTTACTTCTCTGTTGCTGTGATTCAATATCATCACGAAAGACTGCTTACAGAAAAAAGAGTTTAGTTTGTTTTATGGTTCCAGGGGAGGCAAGGCAGCATGGGGGCTGCATGGCAGCAGGGTTAGGAGGCTGAGGGATTTCATCTTCGAAACAAACAAAGAAGAGAGAGTAAAGTGAAAGAAAGGTGACCCTCAAAGCCTACCACCCTGAGTGACATATTTCCTCCAGCAAAGCTGTAAATCCTAAAAGTTCCATGACTTCCCCAAATAGCAACACCAACTAGGGACCAAGCTTAAATACTTGAGCTTTGGCACTGGAGGCATGGCTCAATAGTTAAGAGCACTGACAGTTTCTGTAGTGGGGTTCAGTTCCTAAGACACATACACACACACAGATACACACATACACACACATACACACACATGTGACAGCTGTCTGTAACTCCAGTTCTAGGAGATTGACGTCTTTTTCTGATATCTGTGGGCATTGTCAGCATGGCATGCTTGTGGTGTGCTTGCATACACACAAGCAAAGCACTCACACACACAAAATAAAAATAAATAGTATTTTAAAAAAGCATCACGTACTTGAACCTATGTATGGGGGATATTTCTCATTCAAATCTCCAAAGTACAACATTATTCTAATCCATTAATCTGTTGGTGGACATACAGGTTGAAAATTCATTTCCCGACTACTGTGAGTAGAGCAGTAAACATGGACCTACACGTATCTCTGTAGTAACATATAAAGTCCTTTGGGCTTATTCATAAAGAATGGTATAGCTGGGTCATCTTTTAGTTCTATTGTAAGATTTTTGAGAAACCTCTAGACATTGCCAAAGTGGCTGTACTACTTGCTCTCCCACCGACAGCACATAAAGGTGCACCTTCCTCCAATCCACCCCAGCACATGGCCTTTGAACTCCTGCTGATGACCATTGTGACCACTCTGAGAGCACACCTTAAAGTTATTTTAATCTGCATGGCTTAAATTCATTTGTATATTCTCAACATTAATCCTCTATCATAGGTATACAGGCAAAGATTTTTCTCTCATTCTGTTCCAGAGCATTTAACTG